>NW_020449029.1:2197-4320 GCF_003343035.1 Apteryx rowi | reverse complement strand
TGACAAGGGACAGGGGGGTGACAAGGGACACAGGCGTGGGGGGCGATGGGACAGCTGCGGTGACAGGGAGGTGACAAGTCCCAGGGGAGGGGGGGGGGACGGGGTGTGTGTGGGGGGGGTGACAGCGCGGGGGCGACCGCGGGGGCGCGGGGACGGTCCCCAGGGCCGGAGGCGACAGTCGTTGGGGTCGGGAGGTGACGGGGGGGAGGTGACAGCGACGTCCCCTCGTGTCCCCCCCCGTCCCCTTGTGTCCCCCCCCAGGCCCACCTGCAGGGCGGCGCCAAGCGGGTGGTGGTGAGCGCCCCCTCCCCCGACGCCCCCATGTTCGTCATGGGCGTTAACGAGGACAAGTACGACCCCGGCTCCATGACCGTCGTCAGGTGAGGCCCCTCCCGTCCCCCCTTGTCCCCACCGCCCCGAGGACGGTGACGGTGACAACGCCGCCGCCTGTCACCCCCCCCTGCAGCAACGCCTCCTGCACCACCAACTGCCTGGCGCCGCTGGCCAAGGTCATCCACGACAACTTCGGCATCGTCGAGGGCCTCATGGTGAGTGCGGCGTGTCCCCCCCATGTCCCCGCCGCGTCCCCAACGCGTCCCCGCCATGTCACCGCCGCCTCCGCCTGTCCCCAGACCACGGTGCACGCCTACACGGCCACGCAGAAGACGGTGGACGGCCCCTCGGCCAAGGCCTGGCGCGACGGGCGCGGCGCCCACCAGAACATCATCCCCGCCTCCACCGGCGCCGCCAAGGCCGTGGGCAAGGTCATCCCCGAGCTCAACGGGTGGGTGGCCGCGTCACCGCGTCGTCACCCCCGGCGTCACCGCGTCGCCCCCGTGGGGAACCGCTGCGGAGCTGGCGGCGCCGGGAGGGAGGATCGTTGTTGGGTCGTGGGTGTCGCTGGCCACGTGGGGGGTGTCCACGGGGTGTCACGGTGTCCCCGGGGTGTCGTTGTGTCCCCCGGGTGTCCCCAAACTGTCACCCGTAGCGTCACCTGCTGCCATGGGCGCCCCGTGGTCACGCTGGGGGGATGGTGGTGGTGGTGGTGGTGGCATCTCAGAGGGATCGGTGGCGGGTCTGGGGTGTCGCTTGGCCGCTTGGGGTGTCCACGGGGCGTCACCGCGAGCGTGGGGTGTCACCGTGCGTCACCTGCAGCGTCGCTCGCTCCCGTGGGGACCCCCGCAGCTGTCCCAAGAGCCGGCGGTGGTGGCATCTCAGAGGGGTCGGTGGCGGGTGCAGGGCGTCCCCGGGGCATCCCCACGTCCTCAGGATGTCCCCAGAGTGTCACCGTGTCTCTAAGATGTCACCCGCGGTGCCACCCGCCCCCCTGAGGACCCCTGCGGCGGGAGCTGTTGGTGGTGGTGGCATCTCAGAGGGGTCGGTGGCGGGTCTTGGGTGCCACCTGGGCACATGGGATGTCCCCGGGGCGTCCCCACGTCCTCAGGATGTCCCCAGGGTGTCACCGTGTCTCTGAGGTGTCACCCGCGGTGCCACCTGCCCCCCATGAGGACCCTCACAGCAGGAGCTGGCGGCGGTGGTGGCATCTCAGAGGGGTCGGTGGCGGGTCTGGGGCGCTGCCCGGTCACGTGGGATGTCCCCGGGGCGTCCCCGCGCCCTCAGGACGTGCCCGGGGCGTCACCGCGTCCCCGCGTGCCGCAGGAAGCTGACGGGCATGGCGTTCCGGGTGCCGGTGGCCGACGTCTCCGTCGTGGACCTCACGTGCCGCCTGGCCGCTCCGGCCACCTACGGCGAGATCAAGGAGGCCGTGAAGAAGGCGGCGGCCGGGCCCATGGCCGGCGTCCTGGGCTACACCGAGGACGAGGTGGGACAGCGGGGGGGACACCGAGGACGAGGTGGGACACGGGGGCGCGGGAGGGGACACTGGGACACAGGAGGGGACAGCGAGGACGAGGTGGGACGCCGCGGGGGGACACCGGGGGGGACACTGAGGACGAGGTGGGACACGGGGACACGGGAGGGGACACCGAGGACGAGGTGGGACGCCGGGGGGGGACGCAGGGAGGCGTGGGGACACCGAGGACACGGTGGGACACTGGGACGCGGGAGGGGACAGCGAGGACGCGGTGGGACGCCGGGGGGGACGCAGGGAGGTGTGGGGACAC
>NW_020449029.1:0-1332 GCF_003343035.1 Apteryx rowi | reverse complement strand
GGGAGACACTGAGGACAAGATGGGGTGAGGACACGGGGACACTGAAGATGAGGTGGGACAGGACATGGGGACACGGGGGGACACCGAGGACGAGGGGGGGGGGACGGGGACGTGGGCGCACCGAGGACGAGGTGGGACACGGGAGGGACGTGGGGTGACACCAGGGTGAGGTGGGACGTGGGGGACACAGGCCATGAGGTGGCACGTGAGGGACAGCGCGGGGCCGCGCCACGATGACGCGGTGCCGTGGTGTCACCGTGCCGTGGTGTCACCGTGCCGTGGTGACACAATGCCGTGGTGTCACCATGGTGCGGTGACGCGGTGCCATGGTGTGGTGACACGGTGCCGTGGTGCACTGGTGACACCGTGACATGGTGAGGGGGTGGCATGGTGGGGTGGTGACGCAGCGTCATGGGGACACGGTGTTGGGGTGCCACGGGGTGGTGACACAGTATTGCGATTGGGGGGTGACAGGGTGTCACGGTGACACGCTGACACGATGTTGCGGTGACACAGTGTCACGGTGGGGTGGTGACGTGGTGTGGTGCAGCGATGTCACGGGGTGACATGGTGTCACAGTGTCGTGGTGTCACAGTGTTGTGACAGTGCTGTGGCAGGGGGGTAACTGTGTCAAGGTGACAGGATGACAGTGTTGCGGTGTCACAGTGGGACAGCGACACGGTGTTGCAGTGAGGGGGTGGCACGGTGTCCCCGACATGGTGACACAGCGTCATAGTGACACGGTGCCATAGCAGGGGGGTGACACAGTGTTGTGGTGGTGCGGTGTCACGATGAGGGGATGTCATGACGCGGTGACATGGTGTCACGGTGACGCAGTGCAGTGTCGCAGTGACACGGTGCCACAGCAGGAGGGTGACATGGTGTCGCGGCGCGGTGTTGCCATGAGGCGGTGTCGCGGCGACCCGGTGTCACGATGAGGGGATGTTGTGTCGCGGTGACGCGGTGTCACGGTGACACGGTGTCATGGTGAGGGGATGTTGCATCGTGGTGCCGCGGTGTCACAGTGTTGTGGTGTCGTGGTGTCGTGGTGTCACGGTGCCGCAGTGACACGGTGTCACGATGAGGGGATGTTGCGTCGCGGTGCTGTGGTGTCACGGTGACACGGTGTCACGGTGAGGGGATGTTGCGTCGCGGTGACGCGGTGTCGTGGTGACACGGTGTCGCGGTGTTGCGGTGCCAGGTGGTGTCGTCAGACTTCGTGGGCGACAGCCGCTCGTCCGTCTTCGACGCCAGCGCCGGCATCGCCCTCAGCGACAACTTCGTCAAGCTCGTGTGCTGGTGAGCGACGCACGCGCCCGGACGCCTGGGCCC
>NW_020449028.1:0-3614 GCF_003343035.1 Apteryx rowi | reverse complement strand
CCTCCACACCCCCATGTACTTCTTCCTCCTCAACCTCTCTCTCCTCGACCTTGGCACCATCTCCACCACTGTCCCCAAATCCATGGCCAATTCCCTKTGGGRCACCARRGCCATTTCCTACTTGGGATGTGCTGCTCAGGTGTTTTTCTTCTTTTTCTTCTGTTCAGCAGAGTATTCTCTTCTCACAGTCATGGCCTATGACCGTTTTGTTGCCATCTGCAAACCCCTGCACTATGGGACCCTCATGGGCAGCAGAGCTTGTGTCAAAATGGCAGCAGCTGCTTGGGGCACTAGTCTTCTCAATGCTGTGCTGCACACTGCTAACACATTTTCAATACCACTCTGCCAAGGCAACAGAGTGGACCAGTTCTTTTGTGAAATCCCCCAGATTCTCAAGCTCTCCTGCTCTGACGCCTGCCTCAGGGAAGTTGGGCTTATTGTGGTTAGTTTTTCTTTAGCTTTGGGGTGTTTCATTTTCATTGTGCTGTCCTACGTGCAGATCTTCACTGCTGTGCTGAGGATCCCCTCTGAGCAAGGTCGGTGCAAAGCCTTTTCCACGTGCMTCCCTCACCTGGCCGTGGTCTCCCTGTTTCTCAGCACTGGCCTGTTTGCCTACCTGAAGCCCCCCTCCCTCTCCTCCCCAGCTTTGGATCTGGTTGTGGCTGTTCTGTACTCGGTGGTGCCTCCAACTCTGAACCCTCTCATCTACAGCATGAGGAACAAGGAGCTCCAGGATGCAGTGAAAAAACTCATTCAGTGTGTACAATGTCAGCATCAATAGCTCTCCATTGTTCATCCACTCCTCAGGGTATCTGGCATCAAGGCTGTGTGTTTTGCATTTCTTTCTTGCTTGCTTTTCTCTCTWTTCTTAAAAAAAAAAAAAAAATCAGGTTCTTTTATGTCTACTCAGGTATCCCTTATTTCAATCTGACCCAGAGACCATGTTGAAGCAGGAAGTCAAGCTTCTCCCTTCATCAGCAGAGATGCAAGAACCTCAGAGCCTTCTAGTCTGATCTCACCAGGATGCCCCCAGTGCAATGAGGAGAGTTTCCCTTTGCTGCATCTTTTTTAGCACTGACACCAAGGGAGCTCAGGGGCAGAGAGTCAGGGTCAGACGAGTACAGGTGGGGTGAGACCATGTGTCCCGTGTCCATTAGGAGAGCTCAGCTCTCCTGACCACAGTCACAGTGTGATATCACACCCCTCTCCTGTGAGGGTGGCAGCCAAGTGTCACCACGGGCTGGTTCCTTCCCTCTCTGGTGCTCCAGCACTATAAGTGGAGGGGGAGGGGAGTCAGGCAGCAGCTTGTGGGGACAGACCCTGTGCTTGACAGTATCAGCCCCCACTGTCAAAGCAAGCATTTCCTCACTGCAGCCTTCCCATGGGGCTGCAGCTTGCCTGGAGACATGTCCCCACACAGCAGTAGGACTTTCTCTTTTTAGAGTTTTTCTCTTCATTTCCATGCTGGCTTTCTGTGCTCCGTTCTGCGGATATGGCCCAGGAGTTGTCATAACCTGGTGGTGGTAGGGTTGTGTTTCCATGTGCATGTGTCCTGTGAGCACAGGCAGGACCAGGCACTGAGCACCCTTATGCCAGACCTGGCCTCCAGAGTAAAATTTCCATAATAAAAGAGGATCTTCCTTGTGATGTGCCTGAAGTCTGACCTTTCTTCAGAAGATGGAGTCAAAAATACGCCAGAGGAAATTGCACCACTAAGGGGCTGGTGTTCTGCTTGTGAACTCCACGGGTTCTAGGGGGACGAGCTCAGAGTCCCTGGGTGATCTRTTAGGGACCGAGGGCTGCACTCAGAGGTCATTTCTCAGYGACCAGTGTCAGTGGAGATGGGGAATGGTCTCTGAATTTTCTGCCTGGGGCTGTCCCACAGGTGACAGTGCTAATGACAGATGCCCATCCTTCTGGAGGGGAATCTGAGCCCCAGGAGAGCTCGGGGGATCTCCAGGGACAGCGTGTGCCTGGTGTGGGCAGTGAGTGGAGCCTCACTAAGTGAGGGATGGTCCATGGTGGAGTGACCAGAGGATATAGGACTAAATCCAGGTACGCATGGGGAAACAAGGTCTCTGCAGTCCCCGGAGAGGCAGTGGGGACCCAGGAGGCGCAGGGAAGGGGCACTGGAGAGTGATTCCTGCACCCTCAGTGAAACACCACAGGCTGGAGCTAGTGCACGCCCAAACACATCTCCTGCCATTGYGAATGCCCTGGGGTCACTCTGAGCACTGTCYATGAGCACAGACATGTGYCMGCAGTATTAGTGGTAGTGATCCCTGTCCAGGTGGGTCTGCTTCCCTCTCTGACCAGCATGGCCTGTAGCCCCACAGCAAAGCTATTCTGTGTGGGAAGCGGAGCCAGGAGTCGAGGCTGCCAGCAAGGCAGGCAGGGCAGGGACCACTGATGAGAGGTGCCATCCTGCAGTGCCTGGACAAGAGGAGCAGAGCAGGTTTGGGGATGGTAACTGGAGTCAGGCACAGTCCAGTGATGGCTAGACAAGACTGGAGGGCTCCATCCAGCCCTGCTTGGTGTGGGAGCTTCGACTGGAGACCTCCAGAGGTCCCTTCCCACCAAAACTCCTCTGCGACTCATTGAATTCTTGCTCCTCAGCCTCTGCTCCAGTGAGGCTGGCAGGGGAAGGAGAGCACCTAGGGCACGGCAGAATGAGCTCGGCTGGGAGACCATCAGGGAGAAGATACAGAAGTCCCTCCCTGGCTCAGCCCTGGCCTTTGGAAAGCTCCCTCAWGCACCCAGAGAGGCTCTGTCTGCCTCTTCCACCCTCCCTGTGCTCCCCTCCCCTTGGCCAAACTGGAGTCCAGCATTGCCTGAGGACTCTCTTCCCCATGGATACCAGAGAGAAGTCCTTCACCAGCCCCACACTGACTTTTCCACCCCTGGCCTTTGCAGTTGCATGTGCCTGGGTCTGCCCACTTGCCTTCACCACAGTCACAGCTGCACTGAAGCCCATGAAAATCCCAGTGTTCCTACCCTCGAGTGGGCATCCACCCTGAACCTGGAACCTGGCAGGCCAAAAAGGCATTGCCTGTCCAGTGCCCCGGCCATGCAGCCAAGGGCAGGGGTCTTCCTTCCAACTTCCCAGCTCTTTCCGCTGCTCCCAGCACTGCTGCTGCTGTGCCCATGTCAAACCCTCCTGCCGCCAGACTACCCCAGGCTCAAGGCAGCTCCAGCTCCCTCGAGGGCTGCGCTGGAGCCATTCAGGAGAGGGCTGAGGAGGGGCTGGCACTGCCATGGTGGGTCAGGAGAGGGCAGCTCCCACAGAATCACAGAATCACAGAATGGCTGAGGTTGGAAGGGACCTCTGGAGATCATCTAGTCCAAGCCCCCTGCTCAAGCAGGGTCACCTAGGGCACATTGCAAAGGATCGCGTCCAGGTGGGCTTTGAATATCTYCAGAGAAGGAGACTCCACAACCTCTCTGGGCAACCTCTTCCAGTGCTCTGTCACCCTCACAGTGAAAAAGTTTTTCCTCATATTCAGATGGAACTTCCTGAGTTTCAGGTTGTGCTGGTTGCCTCTCATCCTATCGCTCGGCACCACTGAAAAGAGTCTGGCTCCATCCTCTCGACACCCTCCCTTCAGATACTTGTA
>NW_020449027.1:2682-4084 GCF_003343035.1 Apteryx rowi | reverse complement strand
GGGGGCTGATACTGTCAAGCACGGGGTCTGTCCCCACAAGCTGCTGCCTGACTCCCCTCCCCTCCACTCCTCCTCCACTTGTAGTGTTGGAGCGCTGGAAAGGGAAGGAACCAGCTCACGGTGACACTTGGCTGCCACCCTTGCAGAAGAGGGGTGTGGAAACACACCGACTGCAGCCAGGGGAGCTGAGCTCTGCTAATAGACACAGGCCCCATGGTCTCACCCTGCCTGTGCTCATCTGAGCCTGACTCTGTGCCCCTGAACTCCCTCAGTGTCAGTGCCGAAAGAGAAACTGCAAAGGGAAACTTTCCACATTGCACTGGGGGCATCAGAGGGAGCTCAGACTAGTGGTCTCTGAGATTCCCCCATGTCTGCTGACGAAGGGGGAAGCCTGGCTTCCTGCTTCAACACAGCCTCTGGGTCAGATTCAAATGAAAGATTCCTGAAGAGACTTGACATGAACCTGAAATATATTTTAAAGAAAAAACAGAAAAACAAGAAAGAAAGAAATGCAAAACACACAGCCCTGATGCCAGATACCAAGGAGTAGCTGCACAATGGACAGTTACTGGTGCTGACATTGTACCCAATGAACGAGTTTCCTCAGTGCATCTTTGAGCTCTTTGTTCCTCATGCTGTAGATGAGAGGATTTACTGCTGGAGGCACAACCGCGTACAGAATGGCCAGCACCAGATCCAGAGCCGGGGAGGAGAGGGAGGGGGGCTTCAGGTAGGCAAAAAATGCAGTGCTGATAAACAGGCAGACCACGGCCAGGTGAGGCAGGCACATGGAAAAGGCTTTGTGCCGTCCCTGCTCAGAGGGCATCCTCAGCACAACAGTGAAGATCTGCACATAGGACAGCACAATGAAGATGAAACACCCAAAGAATAAACAGACACTAAACACAATAAGTCCAGCTTCCCTGAGGTAGGAGTCYGAGCAGGAGAGCTTGAGGATCTGGGGAATCTCACAGAAGAATTGCTCCACAATATTGCCTTGGCAGAGTGGTATTGAAAATGTGTTTCCAGTGTGCAGGAGAGCATTGAGAAAAGCACTGGCCCAGGCAGCAGCTGCCATTTTGACACAGGCTCTGTTGCCCATGAGGGTCCCGTAGTGCAGGGGTCTGCAGATGGCAACAAAGCGGTCATAGGCCATGACTGTGAGGAGATAATACTCTGCTGAGCAAAAGAAAAAGAAGAAAAAGACCTGGGCAGCACATCCCAAGTAAGAAATCGCCCTCATTCTCCAGAGGGAATTGGCCATGGATTTGGGGACAGTGGTGGAGATGGAGCCTAGGTCAAGGAGGGAGAGGTTGAGRAGGAAGAAGTACWTGGGGGTGTGGAGGTGGTGGTCGCAGGCTACAGCTGTGATGATGAGGCCGTTACCCAGGAGGGCAGCCAG
>NW_020449027.1:0-1036 GCF_003343035.1 Apteryx rowi | reverse complement strand
CACCCAAAGAGAATCAGACTGAAAGCACAGACTCATGACAACTCCTTCTCTTTCATGTATCCCCTGCCTTGACCTTCCATTTGGAAAGTCTCCTCCAGAAATGTCCTGGGAGTGAGCTGGAGCTGTGGGCAGCCCTGACCCACATAGCATCCTCTTGACAGGAGGCTCAAGCTGCCCTGCTGGCGATCTCTCCTCCCTCCCAGAGCTTCTGCCGGCAGTGCCATGGGGAGCTCCCCGGGCAGGCTGAGTTCTGACCCTTGCAGGTGGCAGAGTCACTGCCCTGGGCACACAGCACCCTGGGGCGCTGGGACACTTCTCTGAATCACAGCCCTGCGCAGGCCTGTGTGCGCACCCCAGCTTCACCGCCCTGCAGGATCCCTGGGAGAAGGTAGCAAGATGCCCTGTCCCTGTGATGCTGTGGCAGGGAATCCCTGCTCTGAAGCACCTCCTCCTCCTCTGCAAAGGAGAAGCCAGGAGATCGATCCTTAAAAATCTAATTGTGAGACTGGAATGATTTCAAGACCTTTCCAGGAACCTCAGTAGCATCGCCCTGCAGCCAGAGACTTACTGTGTCAGGGGCTGTGAAGATTTCTCCCACAAGGAGCTCTCCTCTCTCCTCCCAATCCACACTGCCTTGCACTTCTCCCTGTCATGTCACCTCTCACGTCAGCAGCAGCAAGCAGTGCCCAGAGCCCTGCTGCTCTTTGCAGAGGAGCTGCTCCTGCACACAGCTGTCTCTGGGCAGTGCTGCCAGGTTGCCATAAGCTCCCTCCACCCCTGCAGCCTGGCCCCACTCAGGAGCAGAGGCCCAGCTGAGCTCATGAATTCCTCTGTCCCTTGTGCTCCCTCCTCCTGGGAAATGTTCACTGGAACTAACTAAAATAATCACTGATGGTCCCTGTCTAAACACTGAAGGAAGACTGATTCCAGCATTGCAATTTGCCTCATCAGAGGATGGTTATCTATGAAAAGTGGAAATGTCCCACTCAGGAAGCCCCTACTCCCGTCTCTTAGCTAAGACACCTAGATGAGCATA
>NW_020449026.1:0-4367 GCF_003343035.1 Apteryx rowi | reverse complement strand
TCCCCATCCCCACGGGGTCCCCGCGAGACCCCCGTCCCCACGCCCGCTCCCTCCGCGCGGCCGCTGCTCCTCCACCCCCCCGCAGCTGCCCCAGGAGCTGGTGCTGAAGCTCTACAAGACCATGACGCTGCTCAACACCATGGACCGCATCCTCTACGAGTCGCAGCGCCAGGTGAGCTGCGGACGGGGGACGGGGAGGGGACGCCGCCACCGCCGTCGTGTCCCCACGTCCCCACGCATGCCCACCCGCCCCCAGGGCCGCATCTCCTTCTACATGACCAACTACGGCGAGGAGGGGACGCACGTGGGCAGCGCGGCGGCGCTGGCCGACACYGACCTGGTCTTCGGGCAGTACCGCGAGGCGGGTAAGGGCGACGGGGCGGGGGGACGATGGAGGGGACGATGGCGATGAGGGCTCACTGCCACCCCCCCCCCCAGGCGTGCTCATGTACCGCGGYTACCCCCTGGACCTCTTCATGGCCCAGTGCTACGGCAACGCCAGCGACCCCGGCAAAGGGCGCCAGATGCCGGTGCACTACGGCTGCCGCGAGCGGCACTTCGTCACCATCTCCTCCCCGCTGGCCACCCAGATCCCCCAAGGTGACGCCCGGGGGGGGAGGTCGGAAAGGGGGACGCGGGGACGGACGCGGGGACGCAGGGACGCGGGCGCTGACGCCRGGCGCCGCCGGCAGCCGTGGGCGCCGCCTACGCCATCAAGAGGGCCAACGCCAACCGGGCCGTCATCTGCTACTTCGGCGAGGGCGCCGCCAGCGAGGGGGACGCCCACGCCGGCTTCAACTTCGCCGCCACCCTCGAGTGCCCCATCATCTTCTTCTGCCGCAACAACGGCTACGCCATCTCCACCCCCACCTCGGAGCAGTACCGCGGCGACGGCATCGGTAAGAGGCGACGGTGATGATGGTGATGGTGTTGGCCAACGTTGGCGTTGGCGTTGGCGGGGGGTGGCGAGGACGGCGGCGCCGGTCCCTCACCGCGGCCCCCGCAGCGGCCCGCGGCCCCGGCTACGGCCTGATGTCCATCCGCGTGGACGGCAACGACGTCTTCGCCGTCTACAACGCCACCAAGGAGGCGCGGCGGCGCGCCGTGGCCGAGAACCAGCCCTTCCTCATCGAGGCCATGACCTACAGGTGTGGGGGACGGGGGCGGCTGGGGACACAGCTGGGGACGCGGTTGGGGACGCGGCGGTCACCGCGCCGTCCCCGTCCCCGCCGCAGGATCGGCCACCACAGCACCAGCGACGACAGCTCTGCCTACCGCTCGGTGGACGAGGTCAACTACTGGGACAAGCAGGACCACCCCATCTCCCGCCTGCGCCACTACATGCTGGGCCGGGGCTGGTGGGACGAGGAGCAGGAGAAGAGCTGGAGGAAGAGCTCCCGCAAGAAGGTGAGCGGGGCCGGGGCTGCCTCTCCTCCTCCTCCTCGTCCTCGTTCTCATCCTTATCCTCTTCTTCCTCCTCGTCTTCCTGCTCCTTCTCATTCTCTTCCTTGTTCCCCTCCTCCTCATCCTCCTGCTCCTCATTCTCCACCTCCTTGTCCTCATCCTCCACTTTCTCATCCTTCTCCACCTCATTCTTCTCTTCATCCTCCTTCTTGTCCTTGTTCTCCTTCTCATCATCCTCATCCTTGTTCTCGTTGTTTTTCTCCTCACGCTCATCCTTATTCTCAATCTCCTCCTCCTTCTCATCCTCTTTCTCATTCTTCTCTTCCTCCTCCACATCCTCCTTCTCATTCTCCTTCTCTTTCTCCTCATCCTTGTTCTCCTTGTCTTTCTTCTGGTTCTCATGTTCATCCTTATGCTCAATCCCTTCATTCTCATCCTTTTCCTCATCCTCCACATCCTCCTCCCTTTCTCATCATCCTCATCCTCGTTCTCCTTGTCTTCTGGTCCTCATGCTCATCTTTTTCCTCAATCTCCTCATTCTCCTCATCCTTTTCCTCCTCCACATCCTCCTTCACATCCTTCTCCTCCTCCCTTTCTCATCATCCTCATCCTTGTTCTCCTTGTCTTCTGGTCCTCATGCTCATCCTTATCCTCAATCTCTTTGTTCTCCTCATCCTCTTCCTCATTCTCCCCCTTCTACTCCTCCTCATTCTCCTCCTTCTCATCCTCATCCTTGTTTCTCCTGCTCCTCACGCTCATCCTTATCCTCATTCTCCTCCTCCTCCTTGTCCTGCTGCTGCTCCCGCTCCGGCTCCCCGCAGGTGATGGAGGCCTTCGAGCAGGCGGAGCGCAAGCTGAAGCCCAACCCGGAGCTGCTCTTCTCCGACGTCTACCGGGAGATGCCGCCGCGCCTGCAGAAGCAGCAGGAGGCCCTGGCGCGGCACCTGCAGCAGTACGGCGAGCACTACCCGCTCGAGCACTTCGAGCGCTGACCCGGCGCCTGCCGCCCCCTCCCCAATAAACCCGGCCACCGCCGCCGCCCGGGCGCCTTTTCCATCCTCCCCGTCCCCACGCGCACGCGGGAAGGAGGAAGCAGAGGCCGGGCGCTGCGCGGAGCCGGGAACCCCCCCGTTTAATGGTCCTTGGCGTCCCGGCGAGGTCCGAGCCCAGCCAAGACGTCGGCGGAGGCACCCCGCTGCCACCGCGGGATGGGGCCGGGATGTTTCCAGCGCCGAAACCCGTCCGGACGCCAGGAATCGCGGCCAAAGCCCGCGGGGAGGGAGGGGAAAACAGGGCAGGGAGCTGCAGTGGCTCCACTCCTCCGAGGAGGGCGATTCCACCCCCAAATCCACTCGACGGGGGCCGGGTGTGAGGGGGGGAGCGGTTTCACCCCCCAAAAGCTGCTCTAGGGGGRCTGCGTCCGGGCGATTTCACCCCAAAACCCCTTCGGGCCTGGGGGGGGGATTTGCGACGCCGTTAACGCCGGGGGGGCCTGGGGGGGGCTCCAGCCCGTCTCCGTAGTCCATTCCCACCACCTGGCAGTGCGGCAGCATCTCCTCCAGCAGGATGCGGACCAGGCCCTTGTTGGGAACGGCCGGCAGGTCCGAGACGTCCAGGCGCTGCAGGTGCCTGTGGGGGGAGACGGAGTCGATCCCGGAAAACCCGCCGGCTACCAGGCTTTTCCAGGCGGGGGGGGACGGCAAGGAGCCGACTCCGTTCCTCCCTGGGGTCCCCAGCGCCGTCGCGGTGGCGGCGCAAGTGGGGTCTCGTCGCCCCCCCCCCCCCATCCCCCCTTTCCGCGTCCCCGAGGCGGGAGCCGGCGTTCCCGGCAAATCCCCGGCGCTCACCGCAGGTGGTGGAGGGCGGCCAGGCCGCGCTCGGTGACGCGGGGGCAGCCGGCCACCGACAGCTCCCGCAGGCTCTCGCCGAACACGTGCAGCCGCGCCAGCGCCCAGTCGTCCAGGTGCCGGCAGCCGCCCAGGTCCAGGTGCCGGAGCCGCGTGAGCCGCACTGCGGGCGACGGCGCCCGCTCAGCCGCCTCCCGGAACGAGCCGGGATCCGCCCGGCGACGGAGCCCACACGGCTTTTGGCTAGAGCAGCCCTGCTCCGGGGCCGGGAAATCCCAGGAGGAAACGCGGGTGCCACACTCTGGCCACGGAAGTGGAGGAGCAGTGGGAAATTCCCTCCCTGGCGGCTCCCAGCAGCTCCGGCTCCCTCCGGGCTCCCTCCCCATAGGCGCCGGCTCCCTCCCGGCAGCTCCCGGCTTTCCCGTTATTGCCAGCTAACGGATGAGGCTCGTTTAGCTGCCGCCGCCACCAGGAACTGTTCCCGTCCCAGCGGAGGGGGGAAAGGCGGCTCCGGTGCCTCCGGCGTCCCCGCGCGGCGCCCCGGCTCACCCAGGTTGTCCAAGCCGCTGTAGTTGACGGCGGAGCCGCGGAGGTCGATGGCCACCACGGGAACATCCCGGAGCTGCAGCAGCTCCGGGCTGAAGCGCCCACGCGCGTCGGGTCGCAGCCACTCGTCCCGGCCCTCGAACCTGCGCGGAAAGCAGAGGGGGGGAGGGTGAGCGGCGGCGCGTGAGGCCGTGCTGTGATCCCACTGCCATCCCGCCGCGATCCCGCCACGATCCCGGGCGTCACCTGGCGCCGCCGCCGCAGCAGGAGATGGCGAAGTAGGCGGCCGCCACGTCGTCGCCGTAGAGCTCCTGCACGTAGCCGCAGTAGCTGCGCGAGAGCCAGCGCGGCGTCACCGGGGGTGCTGCTTCCCGCCGCTCCGGCGCCCGGGAACGCCGATGCCGTACTCACGCGTTCTTCGTCCGGAGGCGGTAGCGCTGCAGCCGGGCGCTCCAGCCCGCCAGCACCTCCGCGTCGGAGAACCAGGCGCCGAGGCGGCGCAGGGCGGCGAACCGCAGCTCCGCCGCCGCCGCCGGCCCGGAGGAGGCCCAGGCGCGGCCGCAGCCGGCG
>NW_020449025.1:1542-4227 GCF_003343035.1 Apteryx rowi | reverse complement strand
GGAAGGGGGCGTGGCTAGGTGGAAGGGGGCGTGGCCAGGGGATTCCGCTCTGGCTTCCTCAAAGGGGGCCGAGCCTGGCAGGGGAAGGGGCAGGAAAGGGGGGGGCGTGCCCTGGCAGTGGGGCGTGTCTTGGTGGTGGGCGTGGCCAGGGGAGAAGGGGGCGTGGCCAGGGGAGAAGGGGGCGTGGCCTGGGGTGGCCGTAGGAGCTCTTACCGCTGCAAAGGACGGGAAGGAGAAGGAGCAGGAAAAAGGGGGGCGGGGCCTGGTGGGTGATGGGGGCGTGGCCCCGTGGCGCGGAGGGGGCGGGGACACTGAGGCCCCGCCCCCCRCAGGCACTTCGAGGTGCCGGAGTCACCGGAGGAGCTGGGCCGCCTCTTCAGCGTCCCCGACTTCGTGGGTGACGCCTGCAAGGCCCTGGCGTCCCGCGTGCGCGGCGCCGTCGCCGCCGTCTCCTTCGACGACTTCCACAAGGTGACGTCGTGTCCCGTCACCGTGTGTCACCGCGCGTCACCCCGTGTCACCCCCCCGGGGCCTCCCGCCTCCTCCCGGCCGCGGCGCGGCACGGCCGCGGGTCTCCGCGTCGTCTCCCGGCGCCCCGTGTCACCCCCAGGTCATCCTGTGTCGCCCTCAGGTCATCACATGTCATCACCAGGTCATCCCGTGTCATCACTAGGTCATCCCATGTCACCCCTAGGTCATCCCGTGTCACCCCCAGGTCAACCCATGTCGTCACTAGGTCATCCCGTGTCACCCCTAGGTCAACACGTGTCACCCCCAGGTCATCCCATGTCATTGCCAGGTCATCTTCTGGCACCCCGTGTCATCACCAGGTCATCCCGTGTCACCCCCAGGTCAATCCGTGTCACCGCCAGGTCAACCCGTGTCACCCCCAGGTCAACCCATGTCGTCGCTAGGTCATCCCATGTCATCCCTAGGTCAACCTGTGTCACCCCTAGGTCATCCCATGTCATCGCCAGGTCATCCCGTGTCCCCCCTAGGTCAACCTGTGTCCCCCTCAGGTCAACCCGTGTCACCCCCAGGTCATCCCATGTCACCCCCATGTCATCCCATATCATTGCCAGATCATCCYGTGTCACCCCCAGGTCATCCCGTGTCATTGCCAGGTCATCCCATGTCACCCTTAGGTCAACCCATGTCACCCTCAGGTCATCCCATGTCATCGCTAGGTCATCCCATGTCACCTCCAGGTCATCCCGTGTCATCACCAGGTCATCCCATGTCATTGCCAGGTCATCCCGTGTCACCCCTAGGTCAACCCGTGTCACCCCCAGGTCATCCCACGTCATCCCCAGGTCGTCCCCTGTCATTGCCAGGTCATCTCCTGGCACCCCATGTCACCCCCAGGTCATCCCGTGTCACCGCTAGGTCATCCCGTGTCACCCCTGGGTCATCCCATGCCACCTCCAGATCATCCCGTGTCATCACCAGGTCATCTGGCACCTCCTGTCATTGCCAGGTCCTCCCATGTCATCCCCAGGTCATCCCCTGTCACCCCCGGGTCATCCCATGTCACCCCCAGGTTGCCCTGCGTCATTCCGTGTCGCTGCACGTCATCCCGTGTCATCCCCGGGTGTCCCCGCGTCACCCAACATTATTCCGCTGTCATCCTGTGTCACCACATGTCATCCCGTGTCACCACATGTCATCGCCGTGTCCCCTTGTGTCACCCCATGTCACCCCATGTTGTCCTGGGTCATCCCTGGGTCAACCCGTGTCACCCGGGGTTACTCTGTGTCACCTCAAGTCATCCCCATGTCATCCTGTGTCATCCCCGTGTCACTCCATGTCCCCCATGACATCCCTGTGTTGTCCCATGTCACCCCGTGTCACTGCACGTCACCCTGTGTCAACCCCGTGTGTCCTCATGTCATCCCGTGTCAGCCTTGAGTCATCTTTTGTCACCCCGTGTCATCGCGTGTCCACCTTATGTCACCATATGTCATCCAGGTCACCCCATGTCATCCTGTGTCACTGCGTGTCACACCCGTGTCACCCCCCGTGTCCCCACGTCACCCCCACGACGCCTTGTGCCAGCCCGTGTCGTTCCTGCGTGTCCCCGTGTTGCTCCTTGTCCCCTTGTCCCCACCATGTCCCCGCTGTCCCAATGGCCCTGTGTCCCCTGCTGTCCCTGTGTCCCCAATGTGCCCTAATGTCCGTGGTGTCCTCAGTGCCCCCAACATCTCCGATGTCCCTGCTGTCCCCTAACTTCCCTGGTGTCCCCTGATGTCCCCAGAACTCCAACCGGGTGATCTGCTCGGCCCTGTTCAGCTTCAGCGAGGCCCCATGTCCCCGATGTCCCCGACGTCCCCAACGTCCCTGATGTCCCCAATGCCCCCAGTATTTCCAATGTCCCCGATGTCCCCAATGTCCCCGATGTCCCCGACGTCCCCGCTGTCCCCAGAACTCCAACCGGGTGATCTGCTCGGCCGTGTTCGGCTTCGACGAGGCCCCATGTCCATAATGTCCCGTAATGTCCCCAACATCCCTGATGTCCCCAACGTCCCTGATGTCCCTGATGTCCCCAACGTCCCTGATGTCCCCGACGTCCCCGATGTCCCCGCTGTCCCCAGAACTCCAACCGGGTGATCTGCTCGGCCGCGTTCAGCTTCGACGAGGCCCCGTGTCCCTAATGTCCCGTAATGTCCCCAATGTCCCTGATGTTCC
>NW_020449025.1:0-1251 GCF_003343035.1 Apteryx rowi | reverse complement strand
CGCCGTCCCCAGAGCTCCAACCGGGTGATCTGCTCGGCCGCGTTCGGCTTCGACGAGGCCCCGTGTCCCTAATGTCCCGTAATGTCCCCAACATCCCTGATGTCCCCGACGTCCCTGATGTCCCCGATGTCCCCGCTGTCCCCAATGTCCCCAGAACTCCAACCGGGTGATCTGCTCGGCCGTGTTCGGCTTCGACAAGACCCCGTGTCCCCGATGTCCCGTAATGTCCCCAACATCCCTGATGGCCCTGATGTCCCCGACGTCCCTGATGTCCCCGATGTCCCCGATGTCCCCAATGTCCCCAGAACTCCAACCGGGTGATCTGCTCGGCCGCGTTCGGCTTCGACGAGGCCCCGTGTCCTTAATGTCCCATGATGTCCCCGATGTCCCCAACGTCCCTGATTTCCCCAATGTCCCCAACATCCCTGATGTTCCCGACGTCCCCAACGTCCCCAACGTCCTTGATGTCCCCAATGTCCCCGCCGTCCCCAGAACTCCAACCAGGTGATCTGCTCGGCCGTGTTTGGCTTCGACAAGACCCCGTGTCCCTAATGTCCCATAATGTCCCCGCTGTCCCCAATGTCCCCAACGTCCCCAATGTCCCTGATGTCCCTAATGTCCCCAACATCCCCACTGTCCCCAGAACTCCAACCGGGTGATCTGCTCGGCCGTGTTCGGCTTCGACGAGGCCCCGTGTCCCTAATGTCCTGTAATGTCCCCAATGTCCCGTAATGTCCCCGCTGTCCCCAACATCCTCAATGTCCCCAATGTCCCTGATGTCCCCGCTGTCCCCAGAACTCCAACCGGGTGATCTGCTCGGCCGCGTTCGGCTTCGACGAGGCCCCGTGTCCCTGATGTCCCATAATGTCCCCAACATCCCTGATGTCCCTGATGTCCCTGATGTCCTGTAATGTCCCTGATGTCCCCGATGTCCCCGACGTCACGGATGTCCCCGCTGTCCCCAGAACTCCAACCGGGTGATCTGCTCGGCCGTGTTCGGCTTCGACGAGGGCGGCCGCCTGCGCGAGCGCCTCCGCTTCGCCCCCAACGGCCTGGTGGTCACCAGCGTGGACATCCAGAGCGTGGAGCCCGTGGACCAGCGGACGCGCGACGCCCTGCAGCGCAGCGTCCAGCTCGCCATCGAGATCGCCACCAACTCCCAGGAGGCCACCGCCAGGTCCCGTGGCCCCGCGCGTCACCGCGGGTCCCCCCCGTGTTGTCCCGCGTCCTCCTGTATCTCCCACCTTGCCC
>NW_020449024.1:8037-8887 GCF_003343035.1 Apteryx rowi | reverse complement strand
CGGATGCAGGACTTGCCCCTTCTCCTTGTAAAAACCTCATGAGGTTTCTGTTGGCCAAATCCCCAAGTTTCTAAAGGTCCTCCAGACTGAAGCTCTCTTGTGTCAGCTGTTAATGTGTGTGTGCATATGGCTCACCCTGACTTGTGGTGCCTCTAAGAAGATAACAGCATGCGGAATTGCAGGAAAACACAAGTAATAAAAGGAGGTTCTMGTTTAATGGAATTCCTKGCCAMAAKAGGAATTACCAGGGCAATAATCTCAGAAACMCCAAATGAGGGTGCAAAGCAAACAAAACCAGGGCCAATGGGGAAAGAATAAACACAGGTGGGATGTTTGTATGGTAAGGTATTGTCTCTTGTCCTCCCAACATGGACCATGATAAATAGCCTTGCTTTGTCTTCTTGATGGCCTGCTCATAGGTATTGCAAGGTTGCTATTAGGCCCCCCCAAAGCCATCTCTTCTCCAGGCTGAACAAGCCCTGTTCACTCACAAAGCTAGTGCTCCAGCTCTGCAGCCATGTTGGGGGCCCTCTGCTGAACTCGCTCCCAGTTATCAACATCTTTCTTGTACCAGGGAGCGCCAAACTGCATGCAGTAGTGTTCATTTGGTCTAAGGAGTGTGTACTAGAGGAGGGTTATCACTTCCATGGATCTCTTGGCCATGCTCCCGTTCACACGGCCAAGGATGCTGTTGGCCTTCCTTGCTGCCTGGGCACACGGCTGTCTCATATTTTGCCTTCTGTCCACCAGGACCCTCAGGTCCTTTGCAGCAGAGCTGCTCCATGGCAAGCCAGTCCCTGGCCTGTATCTTTGCAGGGTGTTGGTCTGTCCAGGTGCAGGAGCCTGGCAT
>NW_020449024.1:0-1087 GCF_003343035.1 Apteryx rowi | reverse complement strand
ATGAGATGAGCGACTCAGAAGTTAAAGACAGTTGGGAACGGGAGGATGGCTGAGAGCTTCCTGCAGGGAGAAATCTTCACAGCCCCTTACACAGTAAGTCTCCAGCTGCAGAGCAACGCTGCTGTGGTTTCTGGATGGTTCTTCTGCAGCTGGCACCTTCCACAGCTGAAAGGGTCTGTCAGGGCAGCTCTCCCAGCTTCTCCTGTTTGGAGCAGGTGGTGCTTTGGAGCAGGGATTCATTGCTACACAGTCAGAGGGACAGGGCATCACGGCTGCCTGCTTCCAGGGACGGTGCAGGGGTGTGAAGCCAGGGAGTGCACCCAGGTCTGCCCAGGGCTGTAATTCAGAGCAGTGTCCCTGTGCCCCAGGGTGCTGTGTGCTCAGGGCATTGACTCTGCCGCCTGTGAGGGTCAGCACTGAGCTTGCCTGCGGAGCTCCCCATGGCACTGTGGGCAGAAGCTCTGGGTGGGAGGATTGACCCCGGCAGGGCAGGTTCATTCTCCTGCTGAGAGGGTGGTGTGTGGGTCAGGGCTGCTCTCAGCTTCAGCTCACCCCCAGGATATTTCCAAGGGACCTTTTCTAGAGGACAGTCAAGGCAGGACAGGGATTACCTTAAAGATAAGGGTTCTTCTGAGTCAGTGCTTTCATTTTCCTGCTGTTTGCAGAGTGCTGGCAGGGAAAAGACATGGGAGAGAGAAATAGCTCCCAGGAGGAAAAGCTCTGAGCAGTGAAGATATGATCAGTGAATGAGAGGAAACTAGAACCATAAATGCTGTGGGAAGGGGAATTTGAAGACCTCCCTGTCATCCCCTTCAATGCAGACCTCTTCCTCTAAGCAAGCCCCGCTGTGTCTCCTCTGCCACCCAGCGGAGTCTCTGCCCTCAAGGCCGAGGGTCCAGGGCATGAGCTCCCTCCTCAGCAGCCTGAGCTCCAGCAAAGAAAGGGGCATCTCTCCTGCAACATGCCCATTTCTCACTGCGTGACAAAGGGGCTGAGAGCAACTGTCCTGTGATGTTGCCATCTGGGAGGTGGTGTGCACCTTCTAAGGGTGGGTGAGGTGAAGGCTTTCCTGAGCGCCTGTCTGTCT
>NW_020449023.1:3473-4220 GCF_003343035.1 Apteryx rowi | reverse complement strand
CGCTCCTGGTGATCCAGTGGAACATCCGGGCCTTCATGGGGGTGAAGAACTGGCCCTGGATGAAGCTCTACTTCAAGATCAAGCCCYTGCTGAAGAGCGCCGAGACGGAGAAGGAGATGCAGGTGGGCCAGAAGGAGGGATGGAGGGGGGTGGACGGAGGGACGGACGGCTCGTTGGAAGGAGGGATGAGTAAGGGCGCGGACGGAGAAACGGATGAGAGCGGAAGCGGACGGAGGGACGACGTGAGGGAAGGGGGTCTTGACCTCCCGCGCGGACTGACGGACCCCTCTTGCCCCGCGCAGACCATGAAGGAGGAGTTTGGGCGGCTGAAGGAAGCCCTGGAGAAGTCGGAGACGCGGCGGAAGGAGCTGGAGGAGAAGATGGTCTCCATGCTGCAGGAGAAGAACGACCTGCAGCTGCAAGTGCAGGCCGTGAGTGCCGCTGCCGCCCCCCACGTCCCCCCCACCACTTCGCCCTCACGCCCTCCTTGCCCTTCCCAGGAGCAAGACAACCTCGCCGACGCCGAGGAGCGCTGCGACCAGCTGATCAAGAACAAGATCCAGCTGGAGGCCAAGGTGAAGGAGCTCACGGAGCGCCTGGAGGACGAGGAGGAGATGAACKCCGAGCTGACGGCCAAGAAGAGGAAGCTGGAGGACGAGTGCTCGGAGCTCAAGAAGGACATCGACGACCTGGAGTTGTCTCTGGCCAAGGTGGAGAAGGAGAAACACGCCACGGAGAACAAGGTGA
>NW_020449023.1:0-1391 GCF_003343035.1 Apteryx rowi | reverse complement strand
CCAACATGGAGCAGCTCGTCAAGGCCAAGGTGGGGGCGGGGCTCCGGCTGCTGGGGGCGGGCCCAGGCTGGAAGGGAGGACATCTTCCCACCCTCTGCTCCCCCCCCCCCAGGTGGGCGTGGAGAAGGTGTCCCGCACCCTGGAGGACCAGGCGGCCGAGCACCGGGCCAAGCTGGAGGAGACGCAGCGAGCCCTCAACGACGCCAGCGCCCAGCGCGCCAAGCTCCAGACCGAGAACGGTGGGGACGCGGCGCCACGGCCCCGCCGCCCCGTCCCGCCCGCGCCCCGGGCCCTGACGCCCTGCCCTCCCCCCGCAGGAGAGCTGTCCCGCCAGCTGGAGGAGAAGGAGGCCCTCGTCTCGCAGCTCACCCGGGGCAAGCAGTCATACAACCAGCAGCTGGAGGACCTCAAGAGGCAGCTGGAGGAGGAAGCGAAGGTGAGGCCTGGGGCTCGGGCGCCGCGGTTCGGGGGTCCCCACGGCGAGGTCCCCTTTCCCCCGGGGGGGAAACGAGGTCAAGTCAGGCTGCTCGCGGCAGGTGGGTGGGGCTAAAGGCAGCTCAGCTGGGCAAAAAGCAGCCGGGTTGGGCTGAGCAGGTCAGTCTCAAGGAGGAAGGGTTGGGAGGGTTGGTCCGAAGGTGGTGGGGTGGGATTGGACCAGGTGAAGGGTGAAGCCTGCGACGGTTGCGATGGGCTGAGGTGGTCTAGAAGTGCTTAGGTTGGGTCAGGTTGATCTAAAGGAGGTTGGGTTGGTCTAATGGTGGTTGGGTTGGTCGAAAGGGGGTTGGATTGGTCTAAAGAAGGTTGGGTCAGACAGTCTAAAGGAGGTTGGGTTGGTCTAAAGGAGGTTGGGCTGGTCAAAAGGGGGTTGAGTTGATCTCATGATGGTTGGGTCGGACGGTCTACAGGAGGTTGGGTTGGACAGTCTAAATGGAGTTGGGTTGGTTGGTCTAGAGGAAGTTGGGTTGGTCTAAAGGAGGTTGGGTTGATCTCATGGTGGTTGGGTTGGCTGAAAGGGAGTTGAGCTGGTCTAGAGGAGGTTGGGTTAATCTAAAGGAGGTTGGGTGGGTTGATCTCGGTGGTCGGGTTGGTTGGTCTAAAGGAGGTTAGGCTGGTCAAAAGGGGGTTGAGTTGATCTTCATGGTGGTTGGGTTGGATGTTCTAAATGCAGTTGGGTTGGGTTGGTCTAATGGTGGTTGGGTTGGTCGAAAGGGGATTGAGCTGATCTCATGGTGGTTGGGTTGGTTGGTCTAATGGTGGTTGGGCTGGTCAAAAGGGGGTTGAGCTGATCTCATGATGGTTGGGTTGGTTGGTCTAAAGGAGGGTGGGTTGATCTAATGGAGGTTGGATTGATGGTGGTTGGGTTGGATGTTCTAAATGCAGTTGGGTTGGTT
>NW_020449022.1:3458-4341 GCF_003343035.1 Apteryx rowi | reverse complement strand
CAGGTTCACCAGTGACCTGGAGGATGCAACTCTCATCACGTTTGTAGATGACACCTCATCAGGAGGAAGAGTCATATGTTTGAGGGCTGCCATTCAGAGCTACCTCAGCAGKCWGGAGGAACGGACTGTCAGGAAATTCAACAAGGACAAATGCAGGTCCTGCCCCTGGGTAGACCAACACCCTGCAGTGATATGGGCTGAGGAGTGGCCGGCTGGGCAGCAGCTCTGCAGAAAAAGGACCTGGCAGTCTTTGTGGGCAGCAAGCTCAACATCAGCCAGCAGYRTGCCCTGGCAGCAAAGCAGGCCACAGCATCTTGGGCTGCATGAACAGGAGCACAGCCAGGAGATGGAGGGAAGTGATTATTCCCCTCTACTCAACACTCCTTAGAGCCCCTCTAGACACTGTGTCCAGCTGGGGCTGCCTGTAGAAGAATGCTGTTGATCACATGGARTGAGTCCAGTGKCAGGCCCCCAAGGTGGTTGGGGGCTGGAGCACTTGCCCTGTGAGGAGAGGCTGAGGGAACAGGGCTTGTTCAGTGCAGAAAAGGGAAGGTTTGGGGGAGGACTCGTAGCAACTTCCCAACTCAAGGTTGCCACTGAGAATGAACCAGGTTTTTACAGGAATTCATGGCAAGAGAATGAGAGGCAACGGCTATAATCTGAAACAAGTGCAGTCAAAATTGTATATAAGGAAGAAAAATCGATGAGGATCCTGAAGCATTTGAAGTGGAGTCCAGAGGGGTTATGGACCCTCTCTTCTTGGAGCCTTGCGGGACACAGCTGGACAAAGCTCTGAGGAACTTGGTGTGAATTCAGTGTTAATCCCCATGTGAGCAGGAGGTTGGACTAGAACCTCCTACGGTCCCTTCCAGCCTGAATAATT
>NW_020449022.1:0-1068 GCF_003343035.1 Apteryx rowi | reverse complement strand
TTTACTTGTGTTTGGAGAGCAGAAAATGTCTTTCAACTTGATTTGAGCAAGGGGTTTGACACTGTCTCCCACAATATCCTTGTGGAATACAATTTAGAGATTTACCACCTAGATGGGTGGACAACCAGATGACTTGATTAGTGACATGGAAGAGGCAATACTCACTATGCTCGTTGAGGACAAAAAATCTGCAGGGGGGACCCCAGCCATATGCTTGAGGGCTGCCATTCAGAGGGACCTAGACAGGCAGCAGGAATGGGCTTTCAATATCTGGAGTCCAGGGCATGAGCCACCTCCTCTACAGCCAGACCTCTGGCTGAGGAGAGGAGCATCTCTCCTGCCACAGGCCCATTTCATGCTGCCTGACAAGGGGGCTGAGAGCGACTGCCCTGCAATGTCGTTGTCTGTGAGGCAGCATGACCAACTGGGTAAGGTGAAGGCTTTCCTAAGCCCCCCCCCCCTCTCCTTGCCTCCTTTGGCACCAGGATCATGGTGTTGCTGCTTGTTTCCCCCTCCTGGCCATGTTGCTCCTCTTCTTGCTCTTGGGAAAACTTCACACTGCTGCCAGATGGGATGAGAAGTGTGATACTTTCTTGTGTCTGAAAATTTCAGACAAGGAGGAACTGATCAGGGATGGGATAGTAAGTGTCAGCCTTGTCTACCGTGACCATGAAAATGTGGATTCCCAGATCCTGAGGAGAGTGAGGAAGGACAGTAGCAGAATACAGACCCTGGACTTGAGAGGAGCAGACTTTGGCCTCTTCAGGGGMCTGGTGGSRGAACCCATGGGAGGCAKCTGTCAAGGGCCCAGGAGATCAGGAAAGCCAGCAGGTCTTTAAGGACAGCACCTGCCAAGCACAAGGATGCTCCATCCTGATACTCAGTAAAACTATCAGATATCTCAGGGGACCAACTTGGCTAAACAGGGACCTCACACCTTAGCTCCAGGGTGATAGGGCAGCATACGGAAGGGGCAAGAAGGGAGAGGCAAAGGAAGCATTTAGAAATATTGTCCAGGGTCATAGGCTTGGTGTTAGGGAAGAAAAAGCTCCCCTAGCACTGACACTT
>NW_020449021.1:2513-4075 GCF_003343035.1 Apteryx rowi | reverse complement strand
GGGGAACGGAGATTGCCTAATGGTCATGGGACCCATGGTCTCAACCCATCTTTACTTGTCTGAACCTCACTGTGTCCCCTGAACTCCCTTGGTGTCAGTGCTGAAAGTGACACTGCAAACGGAAACGCTTCTCATGGCACTGAGGGCATCCGAGGGAGCTCAGACTAGCAGGCTCTGAGGTTCTGCCAATTCTGCTGATGAAGGGGGAAGCCTGGCTTCCTGCTTCAGCATGGTCTCTGGGTCAGATTCAAGTAAGAGATTCCTGAGGACAAGTGGCATGAACCAGAACATTCTTTTTTCCTTTACAACAATGTAACAGAAAAAAGTATGAAAAAAATAAATGAACAACACAGATCCTTGATGCCAAATACCCTGGGAAGGTTATTAGTTCTAGCATTGAAGCCATTGAACCAGTTTCCTCAGTGCCTCCTTGAGCTCCTTATTCCTCAAGCTGTAGATGAGGGAGTTCACTGCTGGAGGCACCACTGCGTACAGAACAGCTACCACTGGATCCAGAACTGGGGAGGAGATGGAGGGGGGCTTCAGGTAGGCAAACATGACAGTGCTGACAACAGGGAGACCACGGCCAGGTGAAGGAGGCACATGGAAAAGGCTTTGTGCTGGCCCTGCTCAGAGGGGATCCTCAGCATGGCTGTAAAGATCTGCACATAGGACAACACAATGAAAACAAAACACCCAAAGACTAAACAGGCACTAACCACTATAACTGCAACTTCCCTGAGGTAGGAGTCTGAGCAGGAGAGCTTGAGGAGCTGGGGAAGTTCACAGAAAAACTGCTCCACAACATTTCCTTGGCAGAATGGTATGGAAAATTTATTAGCAGTGTGCAGGAGACTATTGAGAAAACCACTGTCCCAGGCAGCTGCTGCCATTTTGACACATGATCTGCTGCCCATGAGGGTCCCATAGTGTAGGGGTCTGCAAATGGCCACAAAGTGGTCATAGGCCATGACAGTGAGGAGAGAACACTCTGCTGCAAGTAAGAAAAGGAGGAAAAATACCTGGGCAGCACATCCCAAGTAGGAAATGGCCGTGATGTTCCAGAGGGAATTGGCCATGGATTTGGGGACAGTGGTGGAGATGGTACCAAGGTCAAGGAGGGAGAGGCTGAGGAGGAAGAAGTACATGGGGGTGTGGAGGCGGTGGTCGCAGGCTATGGCCATGATGATGAGGCCATTTCCCAGGAGGGCAGCCAGGTAGATGCTCAGGAACAGCAGGAACTGCAAGAACTGCAGCTCCCATATATCTGCGAAAGCCAGGATCAGGAACTCATTGAGGGAACTGCTTTTGGACATTTGCAGCCTCGGGCCACAGGGGACTGTCTGAGGAAGAAGAGATGTTGACAAGTTAGGACAGACGTCTGTGAACAAAATTTTCTCATAAACCCCCACAAACACACACATTTAATTTCTCCCCATCTCAGTAGGACTGTCATTGAGCTCCATGGCTTGAGCTCTGGTTTGTGCTGGCTGATTCTGCTGTGAGGAGATAGAAATCCTCAGCATTGCCACTGCCCTCAGAGTGAACAGCTGTGATTCCTG
>NW_020449021.1:0-1475 GCF_003343035.1 Apteryx rowi | reverse complement strand
TAACATTTCATCCTACCCAAAGAGCATAAAGCTGAAAGCACAGACTGAGGAAAGCTCCTTCCCTTTCAGGTATCCCCTGCCTTGACCTTGTTTTTGAAAAGGCCCCTCCAGAAATGTTCTCAGGATGAGCTGGAACTGTGAGCAGCCCTGACCCATGCAGCACCCGCTTGACAGGAGAATGAACCTGTCTTGAGTGGGGTCTCTCCTCCCACCCAGCGCTTCTCCCAACAGCACCATAGAGAGTTCCCTGGGCAGGCTGAGTGCTGACCCTCGCAGGTGGCAGTCACTGCCCTGGGCACACAGCACCCTGGGTCACAGGGACACTGCTCTGAATTACAACCCTGGGCAGACCTGTGTGCACATTCTGGCCTCACACCCCTGCAGTGTCCCTGGGAGAAGGTAGCAGGACACCCTGTTTCTCTCTGATGTTGTGGCTGGGAATCCCTGCTCTAAAGCACCTCCTGCTCCACACAGGAGGGACTGCGATACCCATCCTGACAGACCCTGTCAGCCATGGGACGTGGTAGCTTTAGAGGACCCCTCAGGGGGGTCTCACCTGCACTGCCCTGCAGCCAGAGACTTCCTGTATTAGGGGCTGAGAAGATTTCTCCTATAGTGATTTCTCGGACATCTGCCTACTCCTGACTGTCCTTAACTTCTTTCTGTCTCACTCATCTTGCTCATCTTCCTTGTCTCATCTTGGCACCTGCAGGCAATGCCCAGAGCTCTGCTGCTCTTTGTAGAGGAGCTGCTCCTGGACAGAGCTGCATCTCACCTGTGCTGCCAATTTGCCATGACCTCCCTCCATCCCAGGAGCCTGGCCCTGCTCAGCGGCAGAGGCCCAGCTGAAGGCATGAATTCCTCTGTCCCTTGTGCTCTCTCCTGCTGGGAAATGTTCACTGAAGCAGACTGAAATAATCACTGATGGTCTCTCTCTAAACTGGAGAGAGACTGATACCAGCATTGCAATTTGTCTCATCAGAAGATGGTTATCTAAGAGAGGTGGAACTGTCCCACTCTGGAAGCCCCTACTCCCGCTTCTTAACTCGGCAGGACACCTAGATGGGGGCAAGAAAGGCGGTCATTTACCCATGGTTCAGGCATTGATTCAGATGTGTCAGTCTGGGCATCTTATGCCATGTTAGAAACACGTGGGCTGGAGTGGGATTTAGATCCTTCCCATGAACTCCATAAACACACAGGAGGTGGGATTGCCCTTGCCCAAGCTGAAGTGTGCACAACACAGCTGTCTGCATGCGGGATCCTTGTCTGGGCTCCCATTAGAATCACTGGAGATGGAGGGTGGGAGTCAGTTGCCCACATGCAAACACCTGGTGACGTTTGAAAGAAGAGATGGTTGTCGAAGACATGTGCCAGTGTCTGCTTGCTCTGATGGAGCAACAGTGAGTTCAGCATCCTTCTAGAGCCTCAGCTGGGGGCCAGGTGAGGAATTTCCTTGGCCATCTGAAATGACC
>NW_020449020.1:3466-4391 GCF_003343035.1 Apteryx rowi | reverse complement strand
AAAAAAAGTCACGTTTTCACTGTCTCCTATGTCTGTAAAGCAGAAAAAAAATGCAATAGGTTGCGTTTCCCTGTTTGTGGGTGAAATGGAAAAAAAGACATAAAAGGGTGCTCTCACTATCCTGTTTGTGGGTAAAGCAAAAAGAACCCTGAAATTCATGTTTTCACTGTCCTGTTTGTGCGTAGAGCAGAAAAAAAAAAAAAGAAATGGTGTTTTCACTGTCCTGTTTGTGGGTAAAGCAAACAAAAGAAACTGAAATTCATGTTTTCACGGTCCCATACGTGTGTAAAGGAGAAGAAAATGCAATAGGTTGTATTTTCACTGTCCTGTTTGTGTGTAAAATGGAAAAGAAAAAATAAAGTTGTTTTCACTGTCCTGTGTGTGAACCACAAAAAAACCCAAAAACCTGTTTTTTCACTGTCCCATTTGTGCTTAAAGCACAAAGAGCCCTGAAATTGATGTTTTCACTATTGCCTTTGGGCCTAAAGCAGAAAAAGGAAATAAAATGGTGTATTCRCTGTCCTGTTTGTGTATAGAGCGGAAAAAAAAAGAGAAATAAAATGGCATTTTCTTTGTCCTTTTCGTGGTAAAGCAGAAAAAAAGAAATAAAATGGTGTTTTTGCTGTCCTGTCTGTGGGTAAAGCAAACAAAAAACCTGAAATTCTTGTTTTCAYGGTCCTATATGTGTGTGAAGGAGAAAAAAATGAAATAGGTTGTGTTTTCACTGTCCCATTTGTGCGTAGAGCAGGAAAAAAAAAGAAATGAAGTGGTATTTCCACTGTCCTGTTTGGGGGTAAACTGGTAAAAAAAAAAAAAATAGCATTTTCCTTGTCCCGTTTGTGCGTAAAGCAGGAAAGACTAATAAAATGGTGTTTTCATTATCCTGCATGTGCTTAAACAGATGGAACTTAAAAAAAAAAAAAAA
>NW_020449020.1:0-875 GCF_003343035.1 Apteryx rowi | reverse complement strand
TTTTATGTCTTTTTTTCCATTTCACCCACAAACAGGGAAACGCAACCTATTGCATTTTTTTTCTGCTTTACAGACATAGGAGACAGTGAAAACGTGACTTTTTTTKTTTTGGTTTACACACGAACAGGACAGTGAGAGCACCATTTTATTTCTTTTTTCTTTCTGCTTTACATAGAGACAGGACAGCGAAAGCACCATTTAATTTCCTCTTTTTTTYCCCTGCTTTACACATACATGGGACAGTGAAAAAACATTTTATTTCTTTTTCTTTTCTGGTTTACACACACTCTGGACCGTGAAAACAACCTTCTTCCTTTTTTTCTGGTTTATACAAAACAGGACAGAGAAAATACCATTTTATTTCATTTCTTCTAGTTGAGGCACAGACAGGACAGAGACTTTGTGAATGTAAAGGCTTTATTTTTTAAAAACTACAGCAGGAGTTGAGACATTGCCATAAAACCCTCCAAGGTTCCCAAAAAGCAGCTGTTTCACCACGAAGTTTACAGGTGTGGTGCATTTTGGGGGGCTTAGCTCAGACAAGCTCCAGAGTCTTCCTGAACTTTAGTTACATTAACATGACATGATAACAATAAGGTATGTTAGGTTGATAATTTACAATACCATCTCTTGAAAGGACCTTTGTGTTRAATTTGGGAAAAAAACCCAAAGTGGGACTTTTACCCCAGTCGACTCTGGGCAGAGAAGAGCGCGTGAGCTGTTTAACAGAAGTTTTAGCTCCATTTTCTGCAATTGTTACGCTGGCTCCTGAAGGCGGAGAGGCGTAAGCCGGCAGCTCGGCGCTGGAGCGCCGGCACCGCTTTGGCACCGCCAGGGCCCTCTTCAGCCCCGCGAGGCCCAGGGGCAGGGCGGAA
>NW_020449019.1:1228767-1236583 GCF_003343035.1 Apteryx rowi | reverse complement strand
GACGAGCCCGAGCCCGCGCCCGCGCCCGCCGCCGCCAGCGCCGCCTCGGCGCCCTCGCCCAGCGACACGCTCAGCGTGGCCGTGGCCGAGCGCGCCGGCTCGCCGTGGTCGCGCACCACGATGAGCAGGGTCTGCCGCGGGCCGTCCGCCTCCTCCAGCGCCCGCGCCGTGCTCACCTCGCCGCTGTACAGCCCCACGCGGAACGCGCCCTTCCCCCGCGGCTCCCGCAGCTCGTAGCGCAGCCACGCGTTGTAGCCCGAGTCCGCGTCCACCGCACGGATCTTCGCCACCACCTGCCCCGCCGGCGACCCCCACGCCGCCCACGCCCACAGCGACCACCCCGACGACGACGACGACGACGACGACGACGACGACCCCGCCGCGCCGCCAGCCCAGGGCCCCGCGCCGCCGCCCGCAGGCGGCAGCAGCGCCGGCGCGTTGTCGTTCTCGTCCACGACGAAGAGCTGCACCGTGGCGTTGCCGCACAGCGCCGGCTCCCCCGCGTCCACCGCGCGCACCTCGAACTGCAGCACCTGCAGCTCCTCGTAGTCGAAGGGCTGCAGCGCCCACAGCCGCCCGCTCTCCGCGTCCACCGACACGTAGCTCGACACCGACCGCGACCCCGCGCCCGCGCCCGCGCCGCCCTCCGCCACCGAGTAGCTCACGCGCCCGTTGCCCGCCTCGTCCGGGTCCCGCGCCCACAGCCGCGCCAGCTCCGCGCCCGCCGCGTTGTTCTCCCGCGCCAGCACCGTGTACACGGCCTGCGCGAACGCCGGCGCGTTGTCGTTCACGTCCGACACCGGCACCCGCAGCCCGCGGCTCGCGCGCAGCGGCGGCGCCCCGCCGTCCTCCGCCCGCACCTCCACCTCGTACTCCGCCACCCGCTCCCGGTCCAGCGCCTCCCGCAGCACCAGCGAGTACGAGCCCTCGAACGTCGCCACCAGCCCGAACGGCGCCGGCGGCCACACCGCGCACCGCACCCGCCCGTTCGCCCCCGAGTCCCGGTCCGACACGCTCAGCAGCGCCACCACCGTCCCCACCGCCGCGTCCTCGGGCACCGGCACCGACAGCGACGTCACCCACACCTCCGGCGCGTTGTCGTTCACGTCCACCACCTCCAGCTCCACGCTGCAGTGCCCCGATAACGGAGGTGTACCCCTGTCTTTCGCTTCGATCTCCAGGTCATACGACTCTACATCCTCAAAGTCCAGTTTCCCTACAGTACTTAGTTCCCCTGAGTTGGGGTCAATCCTGAACAAATCCTTCACTTTGGAAGCTGTGGTGTCACTGAAGGCRTAAGATATTTCCTGATTAGTTCCCTCGTCYTTGTCYGTCGCTGTTAGCTGGAKAATCACCGTTGCCGGGGGCGAATTYTCRGGTAACTGCACTTTATAGACCGACTGGTTGAACTCGGGAGCGTTGTCGTTCACATCCAGCACCGAGATCACCAGCTCCATCGTGCCCGACAGCGACGGTCTGCCCCCATCACTCGCCGTCAGCAGCAACCGGTGCACCGGCATCGCCTCYCGGTCCAGCGCCTTCGTTAGAACGAGCACTACGGATGTTTTCTTTTCGTCTTTGGATTTCACTTCTAGAGYGAAATGCTCGCTCGGGCTGAGTTTGTAGGAGAGCTGCGCGTTGGCTCCGATATCGGCATCCGAAGCGCCCTCCAGCGGGAAGCGGGAGCCGGGAGGGGAACTCTCCSATATGCTGAGGTTTTTGCGGGCGGCGGGGAAGAGCGGGGCATTGTCGTTGATGTCGGTGACCTCCAGCTCSACGTGGAAGACGCGCAGCGGCCGCTCCACCAGCACCTCCAGGCGCAGGGCGCACGGCGCGCTCTTCCCGCACAGCTCCTCCCGGTCCAGCCGCGAGCTCACCACCAGCGCCCCGCTCRCCCCGCTCACCTCCACGCTCGCCCGCCGCCCCTTCGCCACCAGCCGCAGCCGACGCGCCTCCAGCTCGCCCGCCTCCAGACCCAGGTCCTGCGCCAGGCGACCCACCACCGTGCCGGCCTTGGCCTCCTCCGGCACCGAGTAGCGCACCTGACCGCCGCCCAGCGCCCACGCCGCCTGCAGCACCAGCACCCGCAGCAGCGCCTTCCAGCTCAGCCCGGGTGGCCCCGAAAAGCCCATCGCAACCAGTGTTTTCTTCTTCTGCCACCGTTTAGATACTGACCTGTGTAGGAAAACGAATTTGGATGACCGCAGGATAATAAACCTTTCTCAGTTGCTGAACATCCGCTTCCCTGCAGCTTTTTTTTTCTAATCTGCGCTATTTTTTATCGGTACCGGAAGTCGTTCCCCCCMCMCACACACACACACCCTTTATCATTCTTTTTTTAGGTCAGAGCGGCATCATGTGGCATTCTGTACGAACTGCCTCTTTCTCCTCATGTCTCGCTGGATTGGCTCTGTCGTTGCCATCTTTCATCCTATACTCCACTTCTGCTTCACTTTGGTGCCGAGTACTTACCGTCATCCTTTTCGTTGTGCTAATTTAAGAGACGTGCACATAATTTTCGTAACGAGATCCCACCCTGTCCTGTTATTTTTTCATCTTCCTTGTAGAGCATGCTTTACTCTATACAACTGATTGTGCGGCCTGGATTTTGTTCTTCAGGGTAAAACAGGCACAAAATCCCATTGAGGTTTTATTTATTCTCGGAGAAACTTTATTTTCTCTTGGAGTGATTTTACTGTCGCTGCTGCTCATCTTCATTTCTAGCCGCCACCGTCAGTGTAAGTCGCCCAAAAGTAATCTTTGACACTTTTTGGGGGGCGTGGGGGCATGAAATGGTCTTGCGATGAAATACATTGAACGTGTTTGTCAGTTAATGTGAAAGTTTCGGAAATTACCCTGATCGGGGTCCCTCTAATACAAACCCTGAGGTTTACGTGAAGTTGTTTTCGAAGACATGCATATTTTACATGCAATCTTTACATTTCCTACAACAAAATAAATCTAAACGCCACTTATACCCAAGACACCCGCTGCCCCGGGAAGAGGGGGTTCACAGGCTAGTGGTGTGAGTAATTTTTATAAGGATTGAGGGTTAAAAGGAAAACCAGGATACAGATTCCCATCTCCCATTCGCCGTCCATGGATTGTGCTCCCTCCCCCGACTTCCTTCGGAGGGTCAAACGGTTCAGGCGATAACACATTCACAGGGGGTATTCCCTGTCACCCATCAGCTCTGCTGATAGTGCAAGCTCACAGTGACGACCCTGCTACGCAAGGCATTGTGACCCTGAAGCACGCAATGGAGAGGGGACACGAAGTGAGTGCAAACTCTCAGAAACGCAGGTTAAGCCACACTCCCTCCTACTCAGAGCCATGGGAGGGACGGGAGGGCGCGGAGGGCAGTGGTGAGAGGAGGTGCATTCAACACGCGTGGTAACTCAGGCTCCGTGGGAGGAAGTAGAAAAAGAGGTCCCCGGCGAGATCATTCCTTTAAAAGAGGCAGGACTGAGACCTACGCTTTGTCAGTATCTCTGTTCTCCATTCGTGCTCACCACCTGCCCGAGTCACGCCCGGGGGTTTGCACATTGATTTCGCATGAAACCGATATCGACAGCTAAATGCTTCCTTTCTCCCCGCCTGGTCGCCCCGAGAAAGCCGGTGCGGGGCTGTGGGAATATTTTCGACCACATTCTCTAGCTTCAGGGCACAATGAGGGCACAATCCACCTCCTGCCTACACAGCTCTTCTCTATCCACCTTCGCATTCACCTTCACACGTTGCCCTGCTCTTCTGCCCGTGCCCGCCGCTGCTCTGCTTCCCCGCAGCCGCAGCTGGGCGAAGGCTTAGAGCAACTTCAGTCCTTACCTCTGCAGCTCGTGTTTACCGACTTGAGTTCAAGAGTGTTGAAACACGATTGTGTACTACTGACCCGAATTACATCCCTTTTGCGTTCCGACTTACTTCCACAGAGCTGCTGCTTCATTCTCGCCACCTCCGTTATGGAAATCTGACGCTGAAGGTAGTCAAGCTTTCTGGGGACAGCAGCAATGTCTTGAGACCAGATCCGCATTTGGTCACTGCCGCCAGTTTTGTATAGCCTATGTCGTCTCAGTTAACAAGGGGTAAACCGAAAACACAAAGACAAACTCTTCTGCCTAGTTCGTCTTTGCAATCTTACCTGCTTTTCCTTATTCCAAACAAGGAGAGACTCATCTCCCCGACAAGGGCGTTCAAATAGACCACGTTTCCTACCCCAAACCCTTCAACACAGAGTATAGTGGAAGTAGAGTCTTTGAAGATGAAGCTTGGAGACCATTTCCCTCCAGCGCTGCTCCCGAGCGAAGCAGCCCGCTATGGGGCTATAGGGACCCCTGTGTCCAGCTGCACCTCTGGGCAGACTCTGCTGCTGCCGATGACTAGGACTTATTAGGCTCATTAGCACATTCCTGTCGCGTTCAAAACTTCAGTACAGGATTTGTTTTTCACTTCATCCTTTATGTCTCTGTTACCAAGAAGAGGGATTCTACGAGTAAGATTCGACAAGGCACGATCTTGCAAAATTAATCTAGAGCCTCGCTCCTGACCTCTAGATTTTCCGGAGAACACGATCTACATGCAATTTCTTGACAACTTATTCGTGTAGCAAAAGGAAGGGATGGAGACCACTGCTTTGATTCGTGAATGTGAAGAGGAGCTGCGTTAGGTCTTCTATGTGCATAGCCATCATGCATATCCATGTTAGTCCAGGAAAAGAGGTGTTTGAACAGAATTTTTTTTTCCTTGTTACGAAGTTCATCCACTTACCTGGAATAAGTATATCTTCTCTGCAGGAAACATTTCACAACATATTCAAAAGGATGAAAGGATGCTTAAAGGTCCACATTAAGTTTGCTGTAAAACTGGGATGTTTTAATCAGTAAAACAGTTGTTTAATGAGAAAACAAGCATTGATGTCAAGTATACAGGACTGGGCAATACACGATGTCCCTTTTCCTATGCTCTGAATAGCTCTCTGCACCGTTTCCGTATCCATCGAGCTGCAAATCCAATAAATGGTTCCATAACACCAGAGACCTAATCTTAGCTGGATGTAAAGCTGTTTCTGTACACAAAGAAGCAGTTAAATAATCCGAGAAACCTATCCATTGGAAGAGTTGTTTCTTGCTTACCCAGATCCAATCCACGTGGGGTTTTCACGCAGGAGATTCTCTTCATGCTAAGTTCTGATGAAATTCAGCTATTTCTACCCTCTGCCGGATGTAGAGAACAGCATACACTGTAAATCCTGAAGCATCCAAGAACTGCACTGCTAACAAAGATGTATAACTCAATTACCTTTTATACCACATGCATCTGTACTGAGAAGCTGCGAAGATCATAGGATACAACTGAGGTGATTCTGCAAAAAGCACCCGAGGTGGAGTTTTATTGATAAAAGGACTTAGTTTAGCTCCCCCGACTTCGGTCAGTCTCTGCGTATGCCCTGTGCCTCTGACCGAGCAGCAAGAAGTGCGGAGAGGCGATCCATCTCAAGAAAGCTCCAAGCTTGCACTCTTGGATTCGTCTTCCTACAAAGTGGGTCCCTATCGCCTCTTGATACAGCCGAGTGGTTACAGCACGGCCCAGAAAAGGGGAGATCAGGTTTCAAAGCCTTCCCGAGACCGAAAAGGTTTGAAACCTCTCTCCCACCATCCAAGAGTGCCGTAACCACTGGAAAAGAGACTGTCCGTATGGGGCCACACCAGCCCTTCTGCGGGGCTCTCTGCAACAGGCAATGCCGGAGGGGAGGCCGGGGAAGGGCGATGACTTGGTCGCTTAGCGGCTGAAGCACCCGCCTCCGCGGGGTCTAGTCTTCGCTTCTGCATTTCACCTTCAGCAGCCACCGTAGGCAGGATTAGAGAGCAGGGAGCGGTGAGCAGATCTGTCCCTTTCCCCCTCTGCCTTCAGGACGCTGGCAGAGCTGTAACTTTCCTGGCGTTTCTTGGGAAGAGGTCGGCGATGTCCACTGCTTTGTACCTACCGCTGGATGGGTGTTACCGGCGCCCAGCCCATGCCCCAAGCCTGACCGCCGTGACCTGTCCCCACTGCTGTCACTCGGACGATGACAGGATCCTTTGCAGGGTCACGCAGACGCCTTTCCCAGGGGTCCTGCTGATGGCCCGCGCGGCTTCCCCCGACCAGCGGAGCCCCCGCTCCTCTCTCCCTGCCTGCGCCTGGCGCCGCTCGCACGATGAGCCGTCTCGGGTCAGACTGCCAAGCCGCCAGCCCCGGGAAGGCAGTGATGGTCCCGGCCGGAGAGGGCATGAAAAACCAGCCACTTCCAAACCATCCCCAAGCCAGCGCCTTCCTCTCGCGCAGGGTGTGCACAGAGCCGCTTCTTGACACTCCCTGGGTTCCGCAGTGTTGGCAGGGGCTCGCTGAGGAGCAGGCGAAAATCCGCTGTTTGCTTCCTATTTTCTCTTCCTGCAGCACAGGAAATATCCCGACAGCGTTTGCTCCCGCCGCAGCGCTCTGGGTAGGCAACGCGCCGGTGCTGGCTTGCAGCGGGCAACAGCGACATCGTGAGCACGGAGCGGTGATCGCCGCGACGGCGACGGCGACGGCGCCGCCGACACCTCTCCCGGCTCCCTTCGCCGCGGCGCACGGAGGCCGGCGCGGCGGCCAGGCCTCGTCCCGCCGCACAGCCCCGGGGYCGGCTGTGCTCGTCCCCCCGAGCCCACGCCGGCGCACCCGCTAAAACGGCCCCGCTTGCTCGGGCTGCCGGCGCTGCCGCCCCCTGCTCGGTGCCCGGCGCCGCGGCGCACTCAGGCGCCGCGCCGCCCCCGCCCCCTCGGGCTCCTGCTCGCCGCCTGGGTGCCGCTGCTCGGAGGGGGGCCGCGCTCCTCGCCGCCTCGGCGGCACAGGACGAGCCGAGGGGAGGTCTCGCCTTTTTCCAGGAGGTGACAGCGGGCAGGCGACAGCAGCTGGCGAAACTAGCGGTGTCGCATACTGTTTTCCTGAGCGCCGGAGCAAGTTTGGGCTCTCCCTGGTGCCCCTTGAAGGCGGCAGGCACCGACCGTGCCCGGCTCTCCACCGCCGTTCGGGTATGGCTTTACAGACCCGGCATCACCAGCCTAGCCAAAGCAGCGCCTGCGTTCGTCCCTTTCTGCCTCTCTCCTGTTGCTGCAAGTTTTGTCTTCAGTTCGCCTTTATTTAGTATAGAGCAGCAGCAAAGCCGCCCCCTCAATCCCCCCCACCCCCGCGAGTGGGGTTTATCAGAGCCCGGATTTTCACACGCGTCGGTATTTTAGAGTTGCGGTGTGCGCAGGCTGCCCAGGCCTAGACTCTTCTTCTATGGGAAGACTGTTCTTCTTTCCCAATCCTTCTGGACCGTGTCTACTACCACGGCTCCCACTCCCTCAAGATGACTGTGGCCACATACAGACCTCCTTCACCAATAAACATTTTGGCTATTCATGCCGTGACAATAGCTCATGTAACAGTTTCTGCACGGCACCAGTCCTCCCCAAATTACATCAGTGGTACTTGGGCTTTCTCAGCCACTTGGAAACCCCCATTTTCCGAAAAGCAGGCACTGAGACCAGACGATCCACTGAATATTAGTTGCACCTCTGTGTATCGGCGCAGAAATCTGCGTCTGCGCTGCGTTATAACCACCCCGTCGAGCAGCAGCCCGCCCCTTCACCCAGCACAAAGTTTGGAGGAGCTGAGCTGGAAATCCTCGCCAACTGCTCCGAGAGGCAGAAAACACATTAGGCATCATTAGAGGCGGAGAATAAAACGTGGAGAACATTATCTGTGGGTCAGCAATTATCACGGACAGAGATTAAAGGCAGACGAACCGCCGGCGCTGGGG
>NW_020449019.1:1213566-1228678 GCF_003343035.1 Apteryx rowi | reverse complement strand
GGGGGGTGTCACACGGCAGCGCTCAGAGCGGAGCCCACAGGCCCCAACACCGCCTGGGAGCGGGGATCTGCCTGGCCCAGGAGCCTTTGATCTCTGGAAAGTATCTTTAAAGAGAGAACAAATTCCCTGAGGGGACCTTAGTGCTGCGGCGTTTGGGAGAGGACACTCAAAGTTGGCCCGAATCCAAGTTCTCCGTGCACCGGTGCAGGATCCTACTTCGGGGGCTGCCGGGTGAAGCGACCCGTCTTGTCCCACCCTGGAAAGCTATGTGGAGGCCCTGCACCCCGGGGTGCTCGTGGGAGCCTTGCTCCCAGCGGCGCTGTGTGGTCGGCCCGGCCCCCGGCCCGCTGCCTCGGGCTCCCCGAGCCCCGCCGCGACGTCTGACCCCGCCAGCCCCGCTGCCACCGACCGCCTCGGGAACACGCCTCGCTGTTGATAGCTCCGGGAGGCAGTTCGGGACCTCGGAGCGTGGCTGGCCGATCCCATCGCTTTCATTTGCTGTGTTCATTCCCCAGACACCATCAGAGCTACTGCTCGGGAGCAGATGGCTCCCCTCCGTCCCGAGGTTCATCCCGGACAGATTGTATACAATTTATTAATAACCCACCAGATGCTCGGGCACTTTCCAGCTCAGTTTATATTTCCTGATTGCTCAAATCCCGGCGAGGGCGGGGGGGGGAGCTGCTCATTTACCTTCCTCCGCTGCTCTTTGTGCCTGACCAGCACCGACCTGACAAAGAGGGAAAGGGGGAAATTCGCACCCCACACACACCCTGTCCGCATCCTGGGTATAAACGTCGGGGTGTGAAACTAGCCTTGCTTTGGCCCTGCGAGCCCTCGTGTCCCGGGAGAACCACCGCTGCTCCTGCCGGGGCAGCCCGCTCCCCGTCGGGCACGGAAGAGCGGTGCTGCGTCCCGCGGAGGCGGTGGAAGCCGAGACGTCCCGTTAGCAGCCTGCCTCGCAGGGAGCCTGCCCTGCCTCGCAGGGAGCGACACACCGTGACTCCTATTAAAACGTCAGGAATCGGGATTAATGCCCGTTATTTCCCGGGGCTGCACTAGCTGGATTGCAGAGAGCCAGGATTCCCCCTCTCGGAGCTGTTTTTCAAACGGGGGGGTGGGAGGGGGAGGAGGGAGGGGGTTTGCTGCATCGAGGTGAAATTAAAACAGTTCATCAAGAAAAATGATACTGCCCTTGGCACGACCTCCCCCAGCCTCGGGGCAGATCTGGCAGCGAAACAGCCAGAGCCTAGGGCTTGTGCTCCCCTCTTCTTCCCTGACAGAGGGTCTTAAGAGAGGAGGGGGAACTACTGGGAGAGACTGGTTAGGCCCTGTGAGAGCCCTCCTGGAGCTCGACACGGCAACCCAACCTCCAGGAAAAGTCATCACAGACCTTTCAGCAACTGTATGTTCAATTTTAATGCATAAAATGGGTTTTTCTTTGCTCTGCAGGGAGAAGCACAAAAGCAGCTGGTTGTTTATACTACTGAATAAAATAAATGCAGGTCTCTGAGGGCCGTTATGCCAACCACTTACCTTGAAACGTAACCCCATGGGGAAGTGAGCTATGGAGATGTACATAGTTAATGTACTACATCTTCAGAGAAGTATCCAAGGGGCTGGCTGTGCACCAGTTAGCATTAGGTATCGTTGATGGTAGGGACTGTGGTTATGATTTGGCATGCAGAGGTCACTTGGAAGGTGTAAACAGCAGGGCATTCTGGGCTGAAGTTTACAATAGGTGGAGTATGATATAGGGGTTAACCTCGAAGACTGGGGGCTTATATTAAGTCTTAAAGTTGAAGGTTAAGTATTAAAGAGAAAATTTGGAGGTAAAATGCATTCATCATCAGAATGCATGTCATAGTGTAATTTTAAAATAAAAGTTTGAAGCATGGAAATCTTTTCCTGCTCAGTGGAGGTTTGGCTCTGTAAAAGGCATTTCACTTGCTGTGGATGCAGGTGAGAGACACTCTCAGCGATAATAGCAGAAGAGTGTTAGTCTGTTGCATTTTTCATAGCTCCTGACATTTGAAGTATAATTCCACTTCCTTGCCCTCACCACACTCCCCCTGCTAAAAATATTTAGTGCAGGGAAGAGTTTTCTTCATTTCGGTCTTTGTAAATACAGCAAGAGAATTAAATAACTGTATGAAAAAGAATTCCTTCCTCCTTGCTCCTACAGCAATGTGGAAGAACTGTACCAAATGATGTCAGTCAGGCTTGCTGTGACTTTAAGGGAAATCAGGACATAAAAAGTTAGGGATGCTGTGCTAAGATGTCTAGTGAGTATGGCATGAAAGGGAGTAGTGGGCTATTAGAGACTGAGCTTATCCAGTTTCATGTGGAAGTCATGTAAGGCCTTGCATCCTGCTTACAATTTCACTTCCTACTGGTAAGTTCCTCTAATACCACTCATCCCCTGAAATGTCCACCAAAAAGGGAGTGGAGGGAATTTTCAAGGCTAGTAGAGGGTTCCCAGTCAAATGGTGGTCATTTTATCAAGTTTTCAATGTGCTTCTTCCCATCTTTCTGCCTTCTTTCTGGGACAACGACTAAAAATTTTGTCCCACAACAGAAATTCTTGTAGGCTGTTAAAGTAGACAAATCTCCCGCCACAAATTTTTTCCATTTCTTTCTACTACAGTGCACCAGACTTTCCCATATCTCCCTCACAGAGAATTTGCCTGCTCTGCAGGCACTGAACACCATCTCTCTTTTTCTTCCACAGCCCTCCAAAATGCATATATCTTCAATGAGTTGCCCAGACCAGGTTACAGAATGAGAAATGGAATGAGCAAAACAAGCAACAGCAACAAAAACATTGTCTGGATTGATAAAAGAAGTTCTTCAATCATGCACCACTTAGTGTCTCTGACAAATTTTCACCACAGTCAGTAAAGCTCTTTAAATAACACATAAATTTTGAAAAAATGTATGTTGTCTTGCTATTTTTCAGTCCTGACCTCTTCACTGCTAAGCTTGGAAAGGGGAAATATGAGACAAACCCAAAATAATAAAAGTTGCAAACTAGTGTCTTGCAACAGCAACAACAACAACAACAACAAGCACAGGATTCATTTTATGCATTTCTTCTCTTTTTTCTATCACAGATACCTTGAGAGTGGAAGGGTCAGCCATCCTGTCCATCACTCTGAGGACAGACACACCACAGTACAGGCAAAATGAGAATGTGTTATGAAGATCAGTCTGCATATGCAGAACAGAGTCATTGGGAACTTCATTTCTCACAGGAACAGGGACATCTATAAATGTTTGGGGAAGAACAAGTGAGAGGGAGACTCAGGACTCATGTGCCAGTTATTCAAAGCAGGGGGAAAAGGCTTCAGCACCTGCAGACTGTCCTCCTGTTGGTTCAGATTTCTAAATGGATACCAGTAACGATGACGGTGCAGGGTAAGGCCCTGGGGGTTGTCCTTGTGCAGGTTCACAGATGGGCACAAGCTTCACATCACACAAGTGTCTCTGCAGCATACAAATTTGGTACAAGCTCCCGCTCACATTGCAGGCAGAAAGGGTTGAATGATCAGTGATTCCAGGGACATGAGTAGTTCGGAAAACTGTTCCACCTCTCCTAGGTCACACTACACTCTCAGTTAAACTTCTTGTCTTGTCAGTACCTCATATTCCCCAAACTCCCAATATTTAAGCTAAGGTGCATGACCCTGGACATTATCCTAGAAGGACATTTGCCTCTGTTCAAGTGGTATCAAAATTATAAGGTTGCCTCGTGCTTGAGGAGGGAGGTCAGAAAGCCAGGACAATTAGTAGAGTCTAGATGGTGTGCACCCTGTAGCAAGGCATGATTAGTACAGGGTATGTCTGAGCTTTGCAGAGCTCCTGGAAAGCTTGGTTCCAAGTGAGAGAAAGAGAAACTCGTTTGCAGGCTCTTGGCAGCTATGCAGAATTTTGCATTGGGATGTCTCCTGTAAGAAACATGTGAAGCAAACATGGAAATGTCTGAATTGTCTCCTTTGGACCGCAGCAACATTTCCATTTCTTCTGGGCTGAGAAAAGCATAAAGCTGACTGGTTGTGACTTGCTAGTCTTCCTCCTTAAACTGAGTATGGTCACTTCTGTCTCACTTTCATTTCAGAAAAATTCTCTCTCTCTTTAAAAATAATAAACAATCAACAGGGATTCACAAGAAGGTACTTTAGGAAAGGGCAAAGGAAAGTATCTAAGAAAGCTGGAGATGGCATTTTTAGTCAGTACATGTATTTATTTCTCCAGCAATAGTTTACATGTTAGACACAATTTTACCCTCCACATTGGTTTCCTTGGGATCAGCTTTCAGTATTTGAAAGCTGGAAAAGCATATTTGTTTGGAGGGTTTTGTTTGTTTTATTTTGTTTGAGAGATATCTGCATTGTCCTTATTTTGGAGGGTTTTTTGTGCACATGAACTTAAAAATGTTCTCTGTTTGTGTCAGCCCTGCTGTTCTCTACTCATTTGTAAGACAACAACCAGCTGTATGTGTGCCAAAAGGTTTTATTGAAATATAATAAAGCAGCAAGTAATCTAGTTAAGCCAATGAGTGACAGTCCCACAACCCCAACCTAGAAAGCTTTGAGAGCTACATCTAGATTGATACTTAATTTGCCATCAAAATAAACAAATAAGTCAAGCCACAAACACCACACTATTTATCAGGGAAACAACAGCTAGTGCAGATTATCAGCCTCCTCACTTGGAACTGGGAAAGAGATAACTGAAGCCTGACACACAGTCTCAGTCCAAATAACAAGGTAAAAAAATCCAAATAACAAGGTCCACTGTATTTTGCAAACTGCAGAGCACTACATCCAACAGCTAGCAGTCCCTGGTTAGACTTGCAGCACAAACACCAGTTTGTGGTCTCTAGTTGTTTTGCCTTTGTTTGGCCTCTTCTGGGCTTATGAAAACAGACACCTAAAAGAAGATCTGCTGTCTTCAGTTCCTGCCCATGGCCTTAGACTAGCCAAAAGGCTTATTAGAAAGCTGAAGCTTGAGGGATTCTGCAGCTGCTTTATCTGTTCCTGAGGGTGTCTGGACAATGCTAGCCTGGAAAACTCTCACACCTCATATTTTGCTGGAACAAACTCCTTGTCAGGCTTAGTCCACTGCCTTGTGCCATTTATTGGCATTTCCACTGAATTCCAGGAAGAAAACAGGCACACAGAATGTAAAGGCAGAATTTATACTTCCCTTTCAGTCCCTGATAGTGGCTTTATACTTGTTAGAAACCAATTACTCCGGAAAGGCTTGGGTTTGGGTTCCCACTGACGTTAGCAGGATAAATAGCCTCATTTACAGTCTCTCAACTGGAAAACAAATAATAATAACCATAATAATAATAATAATAATAATAAGTATTTTCTAATTCTCTCTACCCCTGTTGTAATTCACAGGAAAATTAAACTAATAACTCTCTTTGCAAGTGTGCTATGGAGATGTCAGGAGTCAGGGATAAATGAATAGAACCATCCCAGGCAAAGTCCCTGGGGAAGAACTTCTGAGCAGACAACTGTTGTGTCTTGAAAGATTCAGAGTTTCCACAGCAACACAATACACATGGCGAGGCAATTGTTTCATTTTTCTGGGGTTTTCTTTTTTTCTTTTTCATTTGAATTCCACCCATGGGCAGTACAAACCTTTTATGATTTTTTGCTGGGCTCATTTCCCACTCCATTTCATTTTCTTGTCTGCCATACAGAGGTCTTTTGCAAAGAAACTTCCCCATAACTCCTAAATGCCAATGGAATCAGACCTTTCACAAGGAGTTGCCAGACTAGTCTTGCCTTCCTTGTTCCTTCGGCAGACAGACAGAAAGAAAGCCTTGGGAGAAGACATGAGGTTCTCCCCTGAGTCTGCAAGATGAACATCTTCCTGGGGTCTGTGATGTGGTTGTGGCTTGCTCCAGCAGTTTTTKTTTTTTTAGGCAAATCTCTAACTTGCCTCTGTTGTCATCCAAGATAGGAGGAGCAGACACAAAATTCTAACTCTTCCCTTACAAGCTTGGAAGCATCTTGCTGGTCAGCAGCAATGCCCAGCATTGGCCCATCCTGCAGTGTGTGGCTCAGAACCAGGGTAATCAGGTCATGCCAAGGCAAACTCCTTCCACATACCTTCTCAGTGAAATAAGGCACAAACCCCTGCTCTCTGGATTGTAAGACATCAAACTGCTGAAGAAATGGTGTGAAACCGCAGAGGGCCCACAAGGAGAAGAACCCCTCCCCCTCCGCCCCCATCTCCCTGACCCTAAGAAGGTGTTCAGACACCATGATGCTGAACACAAGATGGCTCAGTAAGCACACACAGCAGATGTGATGGTTTTGCCCTGGCTGGGTTCTAGCAGTACTGTGTAGCATGCGGACAAAATGAAGGGACCACAATTTCACTAGGGATTTGGCAGTTTACATCTTGGGATCTTCATGGATTCATAGAATAACTGAGGTTGAAAAGGATGTCTGGAAGCCACTGGACCAGCCTCCTGCTCAACCAGGGTCAGATTTGACCCAGGCTCACCAGGGAAGTAGTGCAGGTATAAAACTGGAGGCAAAAGAAAGGAGGAGAAGAAAAGAGGGGACAAGTGTGGACTCAGCAGTGAAGAGAGGAGCATCTTGCAGTCTGTTCAGACACTGAAAGAGCATGACCATCAAATGAGTGGTATCTGATAGACATTGAGGGAGTCATGTGGCTCATGTTATGTGACATAACCAGCCAGGAGGACCCCTGGGGAACATACCAGCACTTGGGAAAGGGAATTGGCCCCAGCTGTAGAACTCCTTAGACACTGGGGCAACTATGAGAGCATCCTGAAAAGAAGAATTAAAGCTGAAAAAAGATGGTTTGGGAAAGCAAACTCAATATGATATTGCATTTCCTGGCATCAGAACAATTAAGCTATAAGTTTGGGAGCTGACTGCAGGCCTACATTCCTGGAGTTTGGTCTTCTAGGGAAGAATCTAAGCAAAGAGCAAACCTGTTCCTCTGGTCTCTGATAAAATGCCACTGAAAGACAGGTACTGAATGCACATGATTTTATCTCCACTTCTGGTAAATGATATTAAGAGAAGAGCTAGGAGGAGACTGGGGATGAGTGGGATCCTACAGAAGGGATTCAGCCTCAGGGCAAGTCCCCTACATTTAGATACTCAGAGAAGATTTAGTCAATAGACAGAGTGACTGCAGAGCAAGAGCTGTGATAAACTGAATGAAGCTCCTTGATGGAAGATGAGGCTTGGAGTCCCCAGGGTCCACACTTGGCAGTTTGAAAACACATTTCTCTTAACAGTAACACTAAGAAATATGGACATGGGAGTTAAGAGGAGACTCACCAAATTGTAAAGCCTATAAGCTGGTCTGGGCTCAGAAAAGGTGGGATAATCCACAGGCCTACTGACAGCCTTCCCAATAACTGCAGAAGAGATGGAAATGGTGTGCAGGGAGGCACATAGGAAAAACAGTGGCATGGGACAGGGTGGGAATGCTGTGTCCTCAGCTGTGACAAATGACCTGAAAGGAAATACTTCACCAGCACCTGGAGCAGATCACCCACATGTGTGGTGAAGGAAGACTGCAAAAACGGGACACTCCTTAGCCTGCTTCAGCCAATGAGGCATTGCTAAGTTCCCTTCAGTAAGACCATTAGCTGAATCTGACCCAATTAGCAGTTTGTTAGGGCAATCCCTCCATATTCAGCAGCTCACCGAGAGGAATGTAACTACGCCAGCCTGACTTCTCTGTGCTCCCAGAGCATAAACCAAACTCTGAATTTCAGCTAGACTTGGGCTGAAATCCTTCTGTAAATGTCTGCTGTATTGTTTGCACCACTACAAAAATGCTGAACTCCAATGTTTTTTAGGGGAAGATTTGGATACAGAAATGCAATAAGTCATTATAATAAAACAGAACACATTCAGACAGCTCATCTTTTCTCTGACTTCACATAGCAATTTAACCCCAATTCTTCTATTTCAGATGCAGACTCCTATCACACACACTCTACATCTTGGCCTATCTGAAATCCTACTAATGCTTATAATGATTTTCTCAGTTGATGGCTGGTTTTCCTGCTTATCTTTCCTTCATATAAATATGATTTATTTCTGTGCAGGCAAAATGTATGATAAGAAATTTCTGGAGCTATTTAATGATATTCACTGTTGCAGACATTGTTGAAATGAGCAGATTTGATATGAAGACCTTAGTGACCCTTCTGGGAATCTTCACTCTCTCTTCATTTCTTCTGATGTATTTTTTCCACCTGTTGTTGCAGATATTCCTAACAATGAATTAAAAAGAATATCTCATCACAAATGCCTCCAGATCCTTGGGATGTATTTCTGATGGTCGACTGCGCAAATGTTTTATTTTTCAATCCATTTAACATGAACTTGTTTGCTTTGCTTCCTGGCATTGGAGGAACACTTTGAATTCTGAATGCTGAAATAAAAAAATGTTGCTATTGTTTAAAATGTGCAAAAATGTATCATTTATTTAAATGCAAGATTTGTAAATTGATGAATTTCATGGGAGATGAATCATTAGTCAAAGTGCAGACTGCACTAGAGATCATATTTAATTTATTTTCATAGCCTTCATTCGTGCTCTTTGCTCCATGATGTCATTAGTTATTCAAAACACAAAGGTGTCTACTTATGTCTCACAATAATTAAGCTGATTAAGTTGTATTATCACTAACAAGAAACATTCATTCCACTTGAGTGAACACGGCAAACAGAGTCAGTGACATTTCCACCACTTAGATTGAAAACACATTATAGGCAAACTGGGAGGCAAGAGCCTCACTTAGCCCAGGCCCATTTCTTCATCTGATCTCTGTGGAGAAATTAGCAACCGATGTTTTCAGAGCAGTGAAAAAAAGAAAAGGAGCAAAGGAGCAGAGAAAAACAAAACATGACAACCACACGGACAATTTTTCAGTGCAGCAGAGGCTAAATTATGAGGACATAAATGAAAGAGTATTTATTTCTACAAAACGCCTACTGAGATCAAGAAGGAAGCAGGCGGAGAGAATCTAGCCGAGAACAGGAGGCTGTTCTGTAGGATGAGTCCAGGGAGATGTTTAAAATACTAAGGCAATTTGAAAAGAAATCAGGATGGATCTGGACCGAGTCATAACTAAATTAACACATGTTCATCCCAGTATAATTTCCAGGTGAGAGGAAGAGAAGGCAAAGGCCTAGCATCGCTGGAGACTGTAGTTAACCACTGAGTGCTGCAGACCTTGGGCTGGATCCAAAGCCCTCCAAGGTCAATGCACAGATTCTCACTGATCCCCAGGGCTTTTAGATCTGGCCTGTTGATACCGATCCCTCTGTGGAGCTGTGACCACAAGTGTTCAGTCAGATCAATAACTCTACCCAACCCAGCATAGCTGCATGCTGAAGGAGGGCTATGTCTCCACTAAGGTTCCTGGGGGTCTGGCTTTCCTGATTGCTACTAGACTCCATGCAGGGGCAAATAAGGGGTAGAGCTGAGCACAAGCTCCTCTGGGTGCCTTCTCTCTGTCCTCTTTTCTCTCTACCTTTGGATTCATTTTACCTCTCTGGCATAGGCTTCCAAGTCATTACAGAGATGTACATAATGTTTCCATCCAAAAAGCCTATTCAGCAATAGCAGGAGCATGAAAACAGTCCCTAATTGTGCTGGTGCCAAGAAGCACTATATGCCTGTCTAACATGGCCTGCAGCATTTTGCACCACATGACAGCCTTCCCACTGTTGTAGAAGCAAATCTCAGACTGTTTGGCAGGTCCCTGAAAGCTGGATTTGCCACTGGATCTCTACGAGAACTGGAGGGCTATGTGAGTAGGGCATAAAGAGAGCTGTCTGTTGAGTGCATCTCCAAAGTGGCTCTCATGCTCTGTGCGTTACCAGACTAGAGAAACCAGCTAATGCTCATGAACTGTGCAGGAGTATAAGCACAAGAAAAGTTGTAAAAATAACTGGCTGTAGGGCTAAGACCTTGCATTTTTAATCACATTCTGCCCCTCTGGGAGATCTTCAAAGTAGGAAGATCTATTAGACTGATATGTCTGACCAGGCATGCCCTTTGAAGAAGGGACAGTACTATGGTTTTAGTTAGGTTTAAGCAAGTGCTATCTTCCCTAAAACAAGTCCCTTTTTATCATCCTTTTTATTGATATGCCAGTACAGAAGAGAGATTGGAACTGAGCTCTTGTCAGTACAGTTGGATTTCCTCTAACAAAACAAAAGGAGATCCTCAGGGCCTGCAGGGAGCTGTGATTGGGGTGGGCTGTTTGTTGACCCGCAAACACCTATTGGAAGTGGCCTGACCTGCACTGTGGTGATTAACCACAGTGACCTGGTGATTAACAAGAAGCACAACTACGTGTGTGTGTGTGTGTGTGTGTGTGTGTGTCTGTCTGTCTGTCTGTCTCACCTCCTGGGCTGAGGATGGCCAGGAGTGATGAAAAGGAGAGGGCAGCAGTTTACTCAAGGTTGATTTAGCCTTAACAATAGAGGAGAAAAATGCTGATAAAATGCACTAGATGTGAGATGCACTTCTGGGGAGGTGACAGCAGCTGGCTGCTTGGTTGCTTAACCCCATGAATTACCAAGGACAGGGGTGAAAATTGTTCATTTCAAATGCCTGTGTTTTAGGTGCTCATTTCTGAGACCGCCCTCTGGGGAGAAACACCTAGGAAGCCGATAGAAAGCAACAGCTCCGTGGGTAAGAAGCACTGTCTTTCACTCTGGTCCTGGATCCCATGTACTGGGTAACTAGATTGTGTGAGCTAAATGGCAGCTAATGGCTTGGCCCCACTGCAGAAAGGATGGGGCTGAGTCCCTCCAGGCTCACTGGAGAGGGGTTGCAGTGCCATCTCCTAATACCTGCTCAGCACCACCTGAAAACAGCAGGGAAGATATTACCAGAGCTAATCTGGGAGAGGGGAATGCTCACTGCCCCCACAGGGAACTGAGTGCATTTGATGCTTTTATTGCTTCTTAAGGCTGTTAATAAGTTTATTGTATCACTTCGCATAATTTGCTTGTTCTTCTGAAGCAGTGAAACAGGCTAATGCGGTCTGAGGCTGCAGCTGTTTGGGCTTTTTTTTTAGCTTTAACACTCTGCAGAGGCCATTGAGTTATCCACTTCCCAGAATAACATCCTTCATTCTACTGTCAAATCAGGACAGGGAGTCTTTCATCTGCTCAGACACGAGCAGGGATTGAAGTCACCAGAAGCAGCCAGGACCCTTTCATGTCCAAAACAGTGTCCCCCTGGGGTCCCTGACCCCCATGGACCCCTTCAAGTGCTCTCCCCTCCCACACACACACCTTTAGGAAAGAGCACATTACATACTTGTAGACAAGGACTTGCTGTATTAATCTCAAAAGCCGCATTGCAGCCTCCCCAAGCTGGTTGCTGAGTGAGCAGGGGGTAAGGAAGCAACAGCCACGGTGTGGCCATCTCAGGACTTCATCTGAAGGTGGACCCCTTCCTCCATCCAAGATGAAAAGTGTCCATCACTCCATCCCCCCTCCCCCTCCCCCCAGATACAGACTCCCCTACTCCCAAACAGTTAGTCCCTATTCCTGGCACACATCCAGTTTATCTTCCTGCTAGTCTCAAGACAAACTGGTGGGAAGCACCAAGCACTCTAGCAAGCATCTAGAGGAAAGCTTAAATGATCCATAGAAACAACGAAAAAAAAAACCAAAACCCCCCCAAAAAACATGAGGCATTATTGTTAGATCCGTCTCCTGTCCCCAGCAGTCCAACGCCCATTATGCCCATGGCTTGGCACAAATATCTGCAGAGTCTCTGTGCAAGCTGGAGCAAAAGCAAGGAGATGTGTGATGTCTCCAGCACACAGACCCTCCTGACCATGCCCCCAGAATGTTCCTGAATTTAGGAAGGGAGGAAAGGAGACCTTGAGCCCCTAGCACCCTGGCAAAATGAGTAAAATGAGCTCTCCTGGGCTGCTCCAGCAGTTGAGGAGACCAGAGAGACATGCATGACTGCTGGAGCTGATGGCCATGCTCCAGAGCTCAGCAGCAATTTCTGCTGTCAGGTGTAGCTGGTTGTTCAGAGACAGTGACATGCCAGGATGAGCTATTAAAATACATTTTTATTGGTACAAATCAGACATTGTGAAACAAACTTGGTTTAGAAAGAGCCATCATGCTCTGCACAGATGGGTTGGAAATGAGCTGCCCAATGACATGCCAGCAATTGGCAATGCTGGCAGACAGACTGGGTGGACAGACACACCATCAGATTCCCACCATTTCCTCCTCTCCTTCCCTCTGCCCTTGACCTGGACAGTGGCAGAACTGGTGGACAAGATGCTTGAGAATTAACTTAGTGGGCTTCCGGTATGTCTCGCCCCCTTCAGTAGGGTTCTTCAACTACCTCTGCTCCCCAAGGTGGGGGGTGAGTGGAGCAGGGGGAGACACTCTTCTGAGGATGGAGTTCTGCCATTAAGGACCCCCTGACAGCTTGCTAAAAGCCCTCAAAGAGAAGCAGGGCACAGAGGGAGATGTCTGCCCTGTGCATGTGGGGAAATGTGTGGAGACCCCAAGGCAGAGGTTCCACCCCAGGGGTTCAGGGCTCGGGGAAAGCAGAGATCCTGGTGAGGGTGGGAGGAGTGGGAAAGGGGAACGTCACCCATTTCGGGGTGCTTCTGACGTCTGGAAACTTTCAAATGATGTCACCTTGAGCTAAAGAGTAACCCAGGAGGGCCTCTTGCTGTGCATCTCTCAGCCACTTAAACTAATAGCTCTTCTGGCAGTCGTCTGTTCTGCTCCATCCCACACTGCTCAGAGAGCAGAGACTGGCAGTGACCTGGACCCTGGTTGTGTCCTGGGCTCCAGATCTCCAGCCCTGCAAGTAGCGGGTCAGAGTCAGAAGGAAAGGATCCACTATGGCTGGGTTTTGCACTCACTTCCTGGAGAAACCAGGCACCAGTGGCTGCTCCGAGCATGAAACGCATCCTGCTGGGTCTCAAGGCCAGAGCAAGGTACATATGTAGGGCCAGACTGGACTGGATCTGTTAGTCTGTTTCCTTCATGTGGAGAGCCCCTTCCCACACCTTCCGGGGCAGAAATACATGCGTGCAGCTCAGTACATTCACACAGCAGGACAAGACAAAGAGGTGATAATGTTTATAGAGAAGAATTGTCCCTAAAGGGACATGACGAAGGGTAAAGTCAAGGCAGATTTGCTTAACAGGTCAATGGACCCCCAACACAGCCCCGCGGAATGAGATGGGAGAACCCTCCCCCCATCCCTGTCCCTAGTCTCTTGCTCCTGAAAGCCTTTCTATGCACCCTGGTAAACCACAGTCTTGGTAGCCCTGTGGGACCCTGAGTGATTCATACATGGGTCCGTATGCTCCAGATGGACTTTGCAGCTGAAATAATGTAAGCGACCCCAGGACCTTGGGCAGAGCCATGCAGACCCCAGCCCCAGCCGCTATTTCAGGTCATTGTTGATAACCACATTGTCATGCATGTCACAGTAGGTTGTCATCTTCTTCCTCTTGCCAAAGGTGGAAAAGCTGTTCTTGTCCTCCCGTCCCAGGAAGATGGGCCCATCTTTGCTGGAAAGCAGGGTAGGGGTGCCAGGTATGTAGACATTGTGTTGATAATCCAGGGCCGGTATGTGCCCTGGGTACAGGGGGCCGTACCGGGCTGTCCAGATGCTGTTGGTGCCTGCTGAGGCTTTCTGAAATTCTGGAGGAAAGATGGGTGTGAAACCAGCTCAGGAGAGGTCACATTCCATTACTCAATGGGGTGGTCAGATCCATGTCCCTAGGTGCAAGCCCATGGTCACTTGCCACCATCCTTCCCTTCTGGGGTCCAGACACCCCTTTTCACCCCCACACTACCCTACCACTGCCAAGAGCAAGGATGTGTCCCCCTTCACATCTCCACCAGGTGACAAGAAGCTCTGGTCTCCCCAACCCCAGTGCCCCAATACTAACCAGGGACAGGGGTCATCAGCGTGCACAGCCTCTCATGCTCCTTCTGGAGGGCTCTGTGGATTTCCCCCACGTCTTCCAGGCTCTGGGAACTAAAGAGAAAAGACTGATTCAAAGCTGAGTCAGAGATAACCTCCCTGCCTCCACACACCCCTTCCACCTGCTCCCTCCGTTCCCATACTGCCAGATTGAATACCTCTTCAGGGCAGGTCGCTGCATGCTTGGAGGCAGCCAGTCTGTGTTGGGCTGTTTGATCTGGAAAACACAGGGAAGGGGAAGGCCGGTTACCAGGGTCCTCTGTTGATCAGTTCAGCCTTGCCAGCACCAGGCTCTGGTAACCAGGGTGAGAAGCCCACACCCCCACTTTTCGCATTCCCTTTGTGGAGAGGCAAGTAGTACATACCCATTTTACAGATAGGGAAACTGAGGAAGAGCTGAACCAGCCCATTTCCTTCTGGGCCTTTCCCACCCTCTCAGACATTTGGCCTGATGGCTTAGACTCTATCTATGGGGTTTAACTGTCAAGTTCTGTCCTTTTGAATGAGGGGGTGCTTTTCTTAATCCTGTTAATTTTAGAAAACCTCTTTTTCAGATGTGATGGCAGCTTAGCCCAGGTCTCAAGCCACCAAAAGGTGAGAGGTGCAGAAACTGGCTGGGGGAAGAGGGAGTGGAATAAAAATTTGGGGGTCATAAGTGACTGGGGGAATATTAGGCAAGTGCATCAAGAAGTGCAAGGCGATGGGCCAGGAGAGTCTGTCAGCAGGGAGTCGGGCTCTTCTCAGAAGGGCTGTTTTGTTAGAAGTCAAATATTTGTAAGTGGATTAGACGCCTCATGCCTCTCCATCCCTGTAATCGCGTTTCCCAAAGAGTCTTTCATCGGAGAAATTAAACGTTCCTCATTTCAATACTTAACAAGTGTTGACATCAGAACCCCTCCCCGGCTCCCCCGTTCCCTCCCCGGCGGCTCGGCCCGGCGCCGCACAGCGGCCGTCGCGGGGAAGCGCCGGTCCCTGCGTCGGGAGCGGAGGTGAGAGGAGCGGGGGGGGAGGCCAGGACCGGGGACCCGAGCGGCGCCGGCGGGGCCGAGCGGGGCTGCAGGGGCCAGGGCCAGTCCCGGATCCCGCAGCGGACGCG